>NW_010207806.1:39602-59352 GCF_000695765.1 Mesitornis unicolor
CACATAAAGACACTATTTCTGGCATGCCTTTTTTTTTTCTTCAAGGGAATTACAAGATTTTAGTGTGCCACAAAGGAAACTAAGGTTATCTTACGAATTTTAGCCCTGCTTGAGAAAAAGTAATCTGTCCAGCTATCCAGCTGCCATCTTCTTAGCTAGCACAGGAAGTAGGTATGTCTCTGTCCCTAATTCTTTGGATTACTCCGTGTTAGAGCTGTGGAATCTGCTAGTTTAGAATAGCTCCTCCTCTTTCTTGCCTCCTGGTGAGCAATGGACCAGTACCTCATCTTCCTCTCAGGCACTTTGCACAAGAGGGGACAACAAATGGAAAAGGAAGGGTGACAACTCTGCTGGCAAACTGGTGTGGCACTGTGGCCAGGAAGGAACCAGGTAGCAACAGAAGGGAGAGGGAAGATAGAATGCAAGGTTAGATGGGTCATTCAGAAGTCGGTGGGAGAGATGTGAAGACTGTTGTTAGGCCTAGAGTCAACTTCAGTAAGGGCACAACTCATATAGAGGTGAAGTGGACTAGACTGATTCACAATTTAGGGATGGGAATAAATAATTGCTGGACAAAGTGTAGGAGGATGAGAAGGATGAGAGAGTTTCTGTAACAAAGCAAACTTGACAGTTCTTCATGCATGCACATTCAGACAGATACATTTATATTGCAATGCCATTTTTCAATGCTGGTAATTTTTTTGGTCAATTTCCCATTGGATTTGGAAACACTGCAGCTGACGACACTAAAGCTTTTCCTCTGTCGAGGAATCTCAATCTTGTGCATTTTATCTGAAAATCCATAACTGTGCATAAAAGTTATTGGTATAAATGCGGCCTTAGTTTTACCACAGTTCTTAAAACTGACAAAGCTAAATATCAGGACAAAATGTTACTTCTATCATTCTGTAGTGTTACACATTATTATATGTGTAACATATATTATGATATTATCATAAATATTACATATTTCTCCTTATAGTAAGGAGAAAAGTGAAAAAAAATCCCCTCAGACTGAATTAATTAATTCAGATTGAATTCTTAAATAATACATAATGGTGTGCAATGGTTTTGTTAATTCTTTTCCTTTTGTTTATTTGCAAATATCTATTAATGGAGAAAATATACTACCTACATTTCAGGATGTTTAAGCAAAAACACTTTAAGATGTAAGAAAACTTAGCACAAGAGTAAAGCTTTACCTGTTCTAGAAATGGCAGCCACAACAACAATAAGCTATAAAAACTGTATCCTGAGATAGTATAAACCAGTGCTGTACAGCATCAGCTGACTTTCTGGGATAAAATCAGTGGGAGTTACATGTTTAACAGATCTATGATTTTACTCCTTTCTTCATAGTAGTTGTTTTCTAAATTGCTACTTGCCTTCACTTATCAATTTTCTTTAAGTAGCACAGTATTTACAACAGCAGCATGTAGTAGTCTGAACTGGGATACTCACACATACTCTTTTTCTCAGGACTGAATTTGCAGTTAATACACTAGTGACACATAATCATATTGTGGTAGAGTAGAGCTAACAATTTCACTAACGTGGCTTTCCCATTGAAAAACAGTCCTCTAATACCCTATAGACATATGGCTCCTCTGCTGGCCTGGAAACACTGGTAAAATAAAATGATAAATTTCTACTTTAGCTGCATCCAAATCTAGTGAGAAACAAGAGTGGTTGGACAGAAAGTAATTACAGAGTGCTCTAGAAAGACACGCTGTTAACAGAACTTGGCTTCTAAGGCTGGGTTGGTTTTTAGAAGAAGGGAACATAGGCACTAAGGCTCAAGAGCTCTAACCCAACTAGAATATAGGTTATTGCTATTTGGAAAAATTGTTTATGTGAAGACTGAGCAGCTGTCTTGAATCAACTGAACATATA
Source organism: Mesitornis unicolor (assembly GCF_000695765.1). Lineage (NCBI taxonomy): Eukaryota > Metazoa > Chordata > Aves > Mesitornithiformes > Mesitornithidae > Mesitornis > Mesitornis unicolor. The sequence goes on from NW_010207806.1 coordinate 41,496, forward strand.
TATGATCTTTCCCTTTTCCATCAGACCTGGTAAGCTGTATTTTCTGTTTATATCTTACAGTTTACTGAAGTGACTCTGGGTAGTGGTTTTTCTCCACATTTGAGACTGAAAAGTGATGTGTGCTATGCTAATACAAGTTTTGAGCAATTATTATATGATGCAATATTTGAAAAGTTTTGTGACTATCATGTGAATCAGGAACTGCTTGGGCTAAAATTACAAAAGTCTACTTATGTAGATGGCTAAGTTTTGCTCTGAATTAAATAACTGGATCAAAACTAAAATATCATGTTGCAGCTATAGATAAAATAGCTGAACTAAAAGAAGAATGTAATAGACTAACTAGAAAATATTTTTTGTACAGTTTGAGATTATGGTATCTAGACCAGAAATGATGAACTCCTAGAATCCCAGCAAAATTTAGTACTGGCAGAGATTTGCAGTGGTGCTGACAAAGCTTTACAAAATTAATTCGCTACTGCTCTCAAGAATGATTTGTTGTAAATGACCTTTAGTGCTAAAGATGAAGGCAAAGAAAGGACAGGAGATAAAGATGTGGAAATCAAAACTAAGGTCAAATAAAACTTGCTGAGCATTACACTTTCAAATCAGTGATAGGCAGGGAGTTGCTTTGTAGAGATCAGTATATAATCGCATGACTTATGGCATTATGATGCTCATATGGCATTAGATGGGTCTAATAATTGTTATAGCATGGGCCTGCAAATATGTTAAAGCAGACACTCAAGCAGATTTACACCTAATGAAAGCTACATGTGAAAAACTAAACATATCTACACAGTCTTTCTATTAAAACACCATATATATGAGTTTATAAGAGGTACTAAAATTTTCCTTCTTACATATTTGGTCTATGTGTGTAAATGGCCAACAAATGTAGAAACACTGGCATCCATTTCTAAACAATCTTTCAGTCATTGGCAGTAAGAGCAATATAACAATATAGATTATGTGCTTATTTTTCCACATCATATCTAATAGCCTATAACATCATTTTCAATCACAGTTCACTGGAGTTAGATTTAAAGTGTAATATTGAAATCAAGGTTTCTTCACAACTGATTAGGCATTAAAACCAAATGTGGACTGGCATGTCTTGAGTTAAATGCATGCAAATAAACCCTTTCAGGCAAATGAGAACAGGTTTACTAATAATTAAAAACTATATCTCTGTCAAGGTGCACCATCACCAATGTGCATTATTACATTTCAATTGTTGTATGAGAGCAATAAAAATCACAGCAAGTTTGTTTCACTGTGCAGGATATTCAGTTAGATGTTGTCTTTTTCGAAATGATGGCAAAATTTAAGGCATTTTAACACATCCGTTATCCTTTGGTGTGGGTTACGGCAATTTGTGGTATTGTAATTTATCTTCAGGACATGAGGGAAAACAGTTTCAGACAATATTTGTATATTTTCTGAAAAAAAAACCCCTGAACAAACAAAAAAACCAAACAAAATACCATTCTATGGAAAGTCACCCTTCTATATAATTTTTTTTTCTGATCCTTTCATCACTAGCAGCTTTACTCAGTAAGAATAAGATGAAGCAGCTCAATTGCTCCCTGTGGCTAAAGTAACTTAAACTTAAAGTCCACTATATACGTATTTAACTTTTTAAGGAAAAAAGTTTCAGACAGTATTCATTTTTTCTATTACTATTATAACAGAAGTGTGAACAGAATCTATAATCTGTCATCATCAAAAAAGGAGAATAAATCTCCAGAAATCAGTTTTTTCTACATAAGAATATACTTACATATGTTGCATGTTTTAAAGTAACTGTATTAAAAAAATAGAAAAAACAAAACAAAACTAAAATTGCCAAACTTTACAAAGCAGGGCATTTTACTTTTTATTACATGATCAGTTACTGGAGATGGCCCTTTAAGAAGCTACCTGAAAAGCTCCCCCTTTTCCTTTGTCAGATCCACCTCTGACCAGGGCCAAGCTAATCAGTGCCCCTGCAAACTCATGTATTTAAGGGGGGGTGCAGGGCATGCTTGCTTGCTCTCTCTGGCACAGCCCTGACCAGTGCTGCCCCAGATGTGGGTGACGTGGCCCTGGCCCTGGCCCTGCTAGGCCAGGTCAGAACGACCCGACCCCAACTTAAGCACCTCTGCAGCTCCAGCCTGAAAGAGAGAGCCAGGAACTCTTCAGAACCATCAGAAGAGACCTGCAGTCGAGAAAGCAGTAGGACCTAAAGAGAACAACTTTAAAAAAAAAACACCAAGGTCAGTTAAAGGAAAGAAAGGAGAGAGGGTAGGAGGAGGAAGATACAGAGTCCAGGTTCCCCTTTTGCAAACCGGTGGCGAGAGCCAGGTTGACTGGTCTGCAGTCCGTAGAGTTCACCAGTGGGTCAGGGCCACATGAGCAGGTGGCTGCCCCTGAAGAAGTCGTGACTCTGGAGCAGTTTGTATGTGAGGTAACTGTGACCATGGGCAGACCCAGATTGGAGCTTTGTGGACTTGGGCTAAAACAGTTTTGTGCGTGAGGGAAACTGCAGCTGTGGGCAGATCCATATTGGACTTTTGAGGACTTTTTCTCCTGCGGGACGGGCGCCATGTGGAAGCAGAGAGAGGCTGGGCAGAGGCCTCCCTACCCCTGAAGGCTGGGCAGAGTCCTCCCTACCCCTGAAGGACCACATGGCACAAACTGACTGCAACACCCACTCCCATTCCCCCTGTGTCCCCGGGCAAAGGGGTAGACGTGAAGAAACTGGGAACAAAGCTGAGCTCCGGAAGAAGGGAGGGGTAGGGGGAAGGTGTTTTGACTTTAAGATATGGTTGTATCTCTCATTGTTCTACTCTGATGTTGTTGGTAACAAATTAAATTTGTTGGGTTTTATCCTCCTTATGATGAGTCTGTCTTTTGCCTGTGACCTTTTTAAGTGGTGAGAAGCCCTCCCAGTCCTTATTTTGACTAGCCCCTTTCTGGGGCATCGTGGTGCTCAGTTACCCACTGGGCCTAAACCATGACACTCTCAGAAGACAAGAAAGTATCTCAGTGATGGTCATTAAATTTAATCCTCTTAGCCTCTGACATTTGGCTTAGAGGGCAATATGCAAAATAGCATAGGTTATTACACTGTGATAACTGTACACATTTCCTTCTTAAGGGACCTTCAGGTTGTCTTAAGTATATTTCATTCAGTAAGAAAGCTATTTGAACTATAACAAAAACAAAGTTACTCAGAATGTGCTTTTTTCTCTAGAAGAAATTTGTTGCTAACCCAGTAATCTGTATTTGGAATATTTTACTTTCTCTTTGATAGTTCTGAATTTATTCAAAATAGACAGGTTGGCCTGTGAACTTCTGGGTCTAATTGAATTATGTTGTGAATTTGTGTAGAAGTTTGCTAGAATATAAACAAAACTGTTGCTTAAGGAAGTCTCAACAGAGAAACCATGAAAGAATGATGTACATCAGAAATGAGGATACTATGAGGTCTACAAATCTGGTTGCAAGAAAACGTCTTGTCTGCAAAAACTGATAAATACCTCTGCTTAGCACATGAAAGAAAATAAAAATATGAACTTAGGTTGGAGTATTCAAAAAAAAATAATACTGTAGCTCCAACTACTCATTTAGGTCCTATAGGGTTGGAGGCAAAGATAGGCTATTTGAAGACTAATGACTGCTGCAAGCTTGAAACCTCCAGGTAGCTTTACTTTTTCCACTGTTTCCACAAGGTAGATTCAACTCTACAGTACTTTTAAATGAAAGCTATGCTTAAAAACAGAACTATGTGTTAAGAAAGGACTGGCAAAGTAACATCTAACACATTAGAGACACCTGAAATACCGGTTTTAGGTGAATTCTAATAAGAAATGGTTTCAGATGATAATGCATTACTTGAAACACAAAACAGTAAGCAAGCATGAAGACTGCTAACCTGAGGAAGCTGGCAGTACTTACCAGTTAATACATGTAATGGCTGTATTTGTTTCTTAGGCTAAATATTTTGACAGACTTTTTATTTCCAAAACATAATATTAGTTTAGCTAAATGTAAAGTATAAGAAAATGCCTTTCAGGTAACAGACGCAAGCTGTAATAGAAATATGAATTCTACCGTATTCAGAATACCTTATCTCATGAAGGTAATAGTTATGTCTTGATAATGACTTGGGGATTGAATTAGTACTGTTTAGTAATCTGAATGGGAGAATTTGATATCAAGTAAAATATTTGCTATCACAGTCTCTCCTGGTGAGAAACACAACCAATAAAACAGGAAAGAATCACGGCCATTTCCAGATCAATGGATGACTTCCATCATTACATCTATTGAAAATTTTTAGCTGAACGAACTATACATATCTAAAATAATTCTTAAAATTTCAAAATATGAAAACCTGCATAGTGGTTAAACACACAGCAAACATGTTTCTTTCGATTTAGTATTATCACAGAGAAGTGTGATTTTTCACACTATTCAAGATAACTGGATTTAAACACCACATTGACTTACTAAAGTGTCATTTGGGATGATATTGGTGACAATAGTAGGAATAATCTCTCTAACCTGACTAGAATAGTGAATCAAATCAAGGATTTACTGTTTCTGAAGATATAACACAACATTGCAAAGTCATACTAGAGTAAGAACCTCATGTGCAAATCACTGTCTAAATGAAGAGTTCTTTTTTAGCTGAAATACAGCCAGTCTTTCAAATCTCAGTTTTCATTCAAAATAGGAAATTTAATCTGTAACTCTTATAATTGTAAGAACTTTCAAAATATAAATAGATTGCAATTCATAATATTCAATTGCTCTATCTGTAAATGTCAAGGGATATTTAATTATAATGCTTCATATATTTCTGTGTGCCTGTAACTGAATTCTGTCTGATATCTAAATATCAGAATGAAATTATCACTTTTAGTGGAAACACGTTAATAGAATTGGTGGATGTATAAGCATATAATAAAAAAAGTTCAGTTCATTTTACTTCATTAAGGATTTAAAAGTCAGAGTGAATCACAGAGAACTGAAAATTTTGCCCCCAAACCCAGAAATTAATGCTAATAATAGCTACTTCTGTCCAAATACATCACCTACTACTTGTTCTAAAAAGGTGGAAAGATAGTGACACTAACTTTCCTCCACTCAAATTTTACATCGAGATTACCCCTAAAGTGCAATTTTCATTACGTGAAACTCCTCCAACATAGATTAAAAATTGAAAAAAGCATAAAACAAATACAACTATATATTTCAAATTTACAAAATTACAAAATATGCATTAGCATACGCTATATAAAGATCTGGTGTGATATTTAACGATTTCTGAGTGACCACAGAAAAGATTAAATAATATGGCTTGTAGAGACACATACATGGGCCTTGCTAGAACAAACAAAACATAAAGCACTTATCCAGAATCACATTTGAAATATAATGGAGCATAATTTAATGTATCAGCACATTTTTCTAACATTATAAATGTTATCTAAAATATAACACTGTCTTTTCACTTTTTTTTTCAGAGAAGAATCTACCACAAGTTATGAATGTATTTTGTAAAAAATTTAATTTGATTTGCTAAAATACAAGCTCATCCTAATTTGATATCTTGCATTATGAAAGTCTAGCAGTTTTTTGGGGGGATTATCAGGTAGCCACTTATTAACAACAACAAAGTCTGTTTTCATTTTTTTAAAATTATGACCGTTTAGAGAAATGTCAGAAAGGAAAATAAACATTCCTATATAAGATAGACATGTGCTAACCTGTGAAAGATAATTTGAGTAGTCAGCAAATCCCTACTGGCACAAACATGAGGAGACATTGGCCAGAAAAATCTGTCTGGTTTTCAGAATGTGTAACACTTACCAAAGAAATAAAACTGTCTCTCACTAAAATCTTAGCTGACACATTAGCATGAAACCAGTGCCTGCTAGCAAGCATGGTAAAAGATCGTTAAAGTTTTTCATTGTAAATGCTATTTTTCTGAGGGCTTAAACAACACTATAGAAAGTGGCTCTAGGCTAAAATGTGGTGTATTACATATCTGTTAGACAGCATGTTTTTAGGCACTTATTTTTTAATTCCTCTACTAAGATAGCTCCAAATCCTAATCTTGAAAAGCAAAGCTTAAGCGAAAGCAATGGGACAGAATCCCTAAGAATGCTCAAGCACTGGGCACACAATATGCAATTTGCAATCTGATCCTTCTTGCTGGGATGCTCATCAGAAAGAAAAATATCTCCCAGTTCTTTAAAATTCCTTTGAATTCAATTGATTAATGGCAACCAGAGTTTAAAGACAATCTGTATTTGGACTAATAGCTAATTTCATATATTTCAGTGAGAAAACTTTTAATGAATATCCCCACATAGTAATTTCTCCATCTTTCCTTCATGCTATTGTAAAAGCAGATCTAGATGTGCCACTGAGAGACTGATCTAACTGAAATATTCCCACTTTCCAAAAATAACTCCAGAACAGCCATCACACAGGTACTTAAAAAGGTAAACAACAGTCAGGAAAGGAAAATCTGGGAATATGAGTAAAGGCCTTAAAAAGTCACAAAGAAATTTGAAGAAAAAAGCGTCAATGGAACAAACTTTAATAGAGATCCAAAATTAAGATGTATGGAAAGAAGACGAGAGAGAATATGAAATATCTTTTAGAAAGAAAAGCGGCAGTATAGTTGCCTGTAAAATACGGATTAATGTAGCAGATTAAAAAGGAAGAATAACATACTATATATCCAAATTAGTCCAAAACAGAGAGGTAGGAGTGAGCCTAAGCTGCACATCCATTGGTGACACCAAGTATCAGTTAGTAAAAATCACATTTAGTATGTCCTTAAAGTTTGCATGAAATACAATGACTTACATTGTTCCTAAAGACTTGTATTTTTTCAATAAGAAATTAAAATGCTGTTAATTTTGGCATTGAATCTTTTAAACATTTTTGCAACCTCTTCATACAGTCAGAAACACAGAATTCATCATTCACAAGAAACAACAAAACAGTACTTTACAGAAATAGTACATCATGTATTTACTAAAATGTAAAACCAGAATAAAGTATATAAGCATTTTAGAAAATGTTAACCAGCTCTATGTGTTAGTAATCTTATTTTGACAAGTATTTTGAATTAACATCTCCCTTTCATTTCAACCATAGCTGCTGGAGTTCAGTATTGCTGCAAACAGGGTTGTAAGTCACTAATAGTAATTGGAGCTAAATACTTTGAATCTTTATTTATAAAAAAAGATTTCTAATGGTAAAAAAGATTTCTAATGGCATGTCAGGGAACAACATTAAGGTATACAGGACTGTCTCTGAACTAAGTATCACCAGCACATAAGGAAGAATTAGTTGAAGACTTCCATAGAGCTTAAGATCAGATCTAAACAGAAAAGTACTTGACAGCACTGAATGCTAGAAGGCATACAACAATAGGAAAAGCAGTACTGAGAACACACTATCTGATTTATTTTAGAAAACCAATTCTTCAACTTGTAAACATAAACATCATGTATTTAGGCATAACTAGATTTAATTCTGATCTATTTAAAGTTTAATGCTGTAGCCTCCTCTATACAGAAGCAAAAGCTAACTACTGGATGAATGGATTTTCCCTGAGAAAGGGAGAAGGATACTTCAGCACCGGAAAGACAGAACAGATTCTAGTAAAAGAGGAGGATAAAAATTTCATTAATACTTCACAAGTGGCAAGTGGTGAGTTTAATAAGAAGCAATACTTGCAGTGAGCGTGCTAGTCTACTTTAATCCATCATATCAACAAACATTTTCAATATTTTCCAGTAATTAATAAAAATACATCTTGAATTTCTATGTATACATTTATGACATAAAACCACAATAAAGGCTAAGGAGGAGAATAATGTATTCCTTATTAATGCATTATTTTAAAAAAAGACATTTACAAAAGAAAATAGGGAAATGTAGCATGTAATGTACAAAAGTATTTGCTTCCATCTTCTATTTTTCTCAATTAAAGACTTTTTTAGAAATATCTAGGGCAGTTCCTATTAGTTTCCGATTCTCTCTCATGTGGGCAACTATTTCATAACTGTTAAAATTTATTCTGTTTTAGCTACTATCCTATTCCAAAATTTAATTAATTTTAGTATTATAAATAAGTAAGAATACTGAGTGTACACGCAATCTGTAAAGCTCAACAGTTTTAAAGAGAACACTAATTCCATTGTTTCCATTTTAGGAAGTGAAACAAAAAAGAAATGCAGAGGTTAAGTGATTTGCCCAAGGTCAACTATATCAGCTGAAGAGAGGTCAGAAGTTCATACATTAGCTGACTTCTTATTAATTAGCATTACATTGACATATTTTGTAAAACTACAGGTAAAGATTGCTTGCTGTGTAATAATGTATCCTAATAGCTCTCAGTGGGAATATCTACTTGAAGGAGAAAGAAACTGATGAGAAAATGAATAGTAACAAATCATTAGGATAAGACAGTATTCACTCAAGAGTCATAAGACAATTCACATATGAAACAGCTTATTGACTAGTGATGGTGCATTATCTCTCACCTAAAATTGCAAAGGTACTGAGAGCTCAATGTAAAAAGCAGTGAAAATAGGTTTGAATGAAAAGTTAAATAGGAGAGGTAAAAAAACACCACAATCTGTAAGACTGATGTCCATATTAGACTAGTTAGTATAAACTGCAATAAAAAACTCAAGAGTGGACCTTAAACAAATATGCTATACTTTGGATGAGTAAGGATAGCTTTTGTAAAGGAAATCTCTATTTTACAGATCTACTGAAGTACTTTGAATAACTGAACAGACACATGAGTGAGAGTGATGTGGTTGCCTGGAATTGCTCAGGTGGAGTCTACCTGTATTGGGATTTCTGTGAGGGGTTTTTGGTTGTGTCTTTGGTAACGGGGGAAGGGCTATGGAGATGATCCTTTAAGAAGCTACCTGAAAAGCTCCCCTCTTGCCTTTGTCAGACCCACTTCTGACCAGGGCCAAGCCAATCAGCGCCTCTGTGAATTCATGTATTTAAGGGGAGTGCAGGGCATGCCTTCTCTTTTTCTGGCACCGGCCCTGACCAGCACGGCCCCAGATGCGAGTGGCGTGGCCCTGGCCTTGCCCGGCTGGGCTTGGCCAGCCCCGACCACAATTTAAGCTTAAGCCCTGCTGCAGATTCATCCTGAAAAAAAAAAAAAGAGAGAGAGAGCCTGGATCTCCATAACCATCAGAACAGACCTGCAGCGAAGAAAGGAGTGGGGCCCAAGGAGAAAAACTTTGAAGAACACCAAGGTCGGTTTGAAGGAAAGAAAAGAGAGGGAGGAGGAGGAGGACACAGAACTCAAGTTTCCCCTTTGCAGCCCGTGGTGAGAGCCGGGTCGACTGGTCATGTGTGAGGGAACTGTGACCGTGGGCAGACCCAGATTGGAGTTCTGTGGACTTGGGCTGAAGCAGTTTTGTGCGTGAGGGAAACTGCAGCTATGGGCAGACCCATATTGGACTTTTGAGGACTTTTTTCCTCTATGGTAAGGGGGCCACGTGGAAGCAGAGAGAGAGACACTGGGTTGAGGTTTGCTTTTTTCCCCTACCCCTGAGAAAGCACATGGCGTGGCGGGAAGACCGACTGCAAACCCCCACTCCCATCCACCTGCGCCTCAAGGCAAAGGAGGAGGGGGAAGGTGAAGGAACAGGGAACAAAAGCTGAGCCCGGGAAGAAGAGAGGCGTGGCAGGAAGGTGTTTGGATTTTTAAGATCTGGTTGTATCTCCCATTGTTCTACTCTGATGTTGGTAGCAAAATTGTTTTGTTTTTATTCCTTATGATGAGTCTGTCTTTACCCTGTGATCTGTTTAAGTGGTGAGAAGCCCTCCCAGTCCTTATTTTGACTAGCCCTTTTTTGGGGCATCATGTTGTTCAGTTATGCACTGGGCCTAAACCACGACACTACCTCAGATCCACAAAAGGCTTTTGCTGAAGTTTCTCAACAAAGGCTACTAAAAAATTAAGGCTATTGGAAAAAATATGTGGATAAGAAGGAAGGCATATATAACTGATACTTTAAAGGCCAAGTAGTAGAGAGTTAGGAGCAAATATCCATTTCATGCAGTTGAGAGACATTGTTGCTGGACTTTTGCAAAGACCTTTTCTTGGGCCTGTGCCGTTCAACAGTCATAAATGATCTGGGAAAGGGGATGAGTACCCAGAGACAGGATGCTGGCCACACAATTCTTATCCTAATTCAATATGGACACTCTTCTTTGTCCGTGTTTCCTCTACTCCTTATTTTTATGTAGCTCCCTGAAGTTGGCATGGATGCCTTTGAGGCACCTAATTGTGTTGATGTGTGATACTGGGGTCTCAGTTTTGGATTACTCTGGAGGGTACAAGGGAAGAACAATCATAAAATGTAAGTGCTGCAGTACTTCACTTATAAACACATTCCTCCTTTATTGGATAAGATCTGAAACATCAGAAATTTTTCATGTTTTCAGGACAGTTAGACATTTTTTGCATTATCATGGCCATGAAATGTCTCACTTCAAATGCTAAATTATAAGTGGAGCAGTAGACAAGTGCAAACATGGAATCTCTCTGAAAAGTTAACAAGTCTCCCAATGTGAATTGCCCTTTGCCAATGCAGAACACCTCTTAGCAACAATCAGAATACCAATCAGATTAAACACAACTTGCTTGAATGCCTTTCAAATGAAACAACATGGCTTTATAATAGCATTAAGTAGTAACAATTTAATATGTACATTTATTATTGCTGAATTATAATGGAGTTCCTAAAAAAGATTTCTAATCTTCACATTAATACTAAATGAATTCATTATGATCAGTGTAATTACAATGAATACTAACTAAATTAATGGCAGTTAGACATGTTAGAAAAAGTGTCACCCATTTACTTGACATGTTCCAAACAGAATAAATTTTGGTAGTGCATTTGTAAGAGTGGTGTGAATAGTTTGAATAGTAGTGTGAAGCAGTGTGCTTAGCAGAGTTTTTTTAGTATCACTGAACAACTAATGATTTTATTGTATGTTGGTTTTATGTATGAATACACACACACACACAATTACATAAATACAAGACAGCTTCAAACCAGTATGATACTTCTGCTTGTACTTAGCTCCACCATATGTGCACGTAAGTATTAAGTCCTAGATGCATAGTTAGAAAAATAGGTAGCTGGGAAATATACTATATATGCTGCTGTGGCCCAGTTCTGTTCTCCAGCATTCATTCTGGTGTATACTCTACAGATGAACCATGTCAGAGACTTGGAATACAGCATTTCCAGGCAGAGCCTGATGTCAGGTGGTATGTTTAGCATGCTTCTGCATTTATATTTCTTGACCTGTTGGCCTAAGCCTTCCATAAACTATTCTTGCCTATGGCAATAGAAATCTGTCCAGGGAATTGTATCTGTAGCCAAATGTCAGATGTCTCATGAGCTCTTATAGAGTATTAATTATGAACCAGTTGTAAAAAAAGAACCCAGTTTTATCCATGAGATAAAATAAAATTTTAGCAGATTCAGAAAAATAAAATGTGAAGCCTAATTCAACAGGAGAAACAAAAAGAGTTACTTACAGTATGGTTTTCAATCAATGCAGTGCAATTTTGTTGTCATCTGTGAGGGCAAACAAAGCAAAAGAAATATAATTCCACATGACTTACAGAGTTATGGAAATTTTATGTACAACTTAACAGAGTATAATTAGATGTATTACTAATAAGCAACTAAAATATCACACTTTTTCTTCCATTACTTTGATTCAGACGTAACATCATCAACGACATACTTTCTTCTGCATTCACATATCGATAATATAGCATTAACTGTAAAAAACATTAATTGCTTTGTCCAAAGAGGAGAAATCAGTGCATTAGTAAGGCAAAAAGAATTTAAAATACTGCCAAACACTTTATAAACAATCAAAACATAGCTTGATTCTTTGTTCATACAACAGAAGATATGAAGAAAAAAAGTATAATCTTTTAACTTTTCTTGTACTTTTTTTGTATTGTATTTCAGATGAAGATGTACTGTAGCCTTCTGGCAATCACTAATGCAGTGTTTCTATTCTGTGTTGAGATTATCCACTTGGGTGCTGCACTGAAGCTGCCTGGGCTATTTTGACACTGCATCCAGATGCTCCAATTTTGCTTCAGTGACTCAGAGCTGAGCCAAAATGCCTTAAAGCAATGTTTGAAGGGTTAGGTTTGGGTGAACAATTAAAGTACTCAAAAGAAGTGTTTCTAAACATCTCTGACTGGTGTTCAAGTGACTTAAGTAGCCTTGGTGTGACATCCAGGATGTGAACACATAATAGAAAGATTCAATTCTAATATATATGCTTCAGGTGAACGTGGATTTTGCCCCACTTTCATCAGAAATGTAAAAATAAAGTGTAAGTACAACAGAAAAAAAATCTGTGATTTTAACTGCAGTATATTAGTTCTACAAAGAGTGAACAATTTTCTTCTCTATATAAACCAAATTAAAAGGTCTAGTTAGAAATATTTTTTTAAAGTTGCACTTGTCATATATTCCCACTTCCTCATTTGAGACCTAAATAAATTACTGTTTGAGCAAGAGCATAAAAATAAACTAATTATTTTTTATGAAAAAAAAGAAACCAGACAAAACCCAGCCAAAACCCTACACCCTGTAGAATCTAAGCATGATTTCACATAAAATAAATACCTACGTACTTCAGTTGTCCGTATTTGAAAACTTATCTTAACTCAAGCACATTATTATTCCAACTGGTAAGTATTTATGGAATTGGAAAATAATTTTGCAAAGCATCATTCATTTTATTGGAGATTAATGTACCTATGAAATAAAATAGATAGAGACAGACAGAGAAATACTTAAGGCTCTTGCACAGCTTGACTCAACAAGACAGAGAAGCTGTGAAACAGAAAGCTAGAGTAGAGGAACCTGATCATCTAATGTCAACTAAACTAAACAATATATTTTTGAAGACTTTACCAATAATGAACACAGAGAATTGCAATTTTGTATGTGCTTAATGTAATTTTATTGTGAAGAAGCAAGATTTTTTTTTAAAATACATATTCATAGTTTTCACTCTTAAAGTTTGCTTGCTTTTGAAAAAAATAAGTCAGGAAAGCTTGCCATGTTTGCAATTTTCAGTTTGGGATTTGGTTGATTGGTTTGGGTTTTTTTTTTTTGAAGTTCCTGAATACAAATTTTAGTCTTCTGATATGAGGTGAAATAAGGAAACAATTTCAAGTGGCAAATGTAGTTGAAGATTTTACCTGAATAATAATAGCAGAAGCTTGAAGATGGAGACAGATTGGATATAGAATGCATATTGTATACCAGAAGGGAGTTAATCATGGGAAATGCTGAGAGAGACATGAGATAACTACGGGATGTCCTGACAGAAATTTTATAAAAAACTCACTGCAAAAAATTCACTTTATGATTGCTCCAGCACCTTTTCCTACTCTCTTAACTTGCCATCTGGTTGCTGCTGCCAGTTAGCTCTCCTATTGTCCTGAATGGGAACTACAGAAGAAACACACCCCTATTTGAGTGCCCTGCTGATTACACAGACAGGTTACAGATTTCTTCACACATTTCTTCTGCACATTCAGTGCAGAAGTTGTCTGTGTACTAATACTTCCTATTTGTATTTGATTTATAAGAATGGATAATAATTTCAAAGATTTGTATCTTGGATGCTTATTTTGTATATTGCTAAATACACTTTTCTCATATTTTGTGAAATCCATAAAGAAAGAGAAGATTTTTAGATAAGAAACAATACAGAATGTTTACAAGAATTACAATTACAAATGTTATTACCATTTTTCTTACATGCTGCTTAAATCTAAGGGAGTAGAAGGAAAGAAACAAAGATTGACTATTTGCATTTTAGCATTGTTTTCCCCACTGCAGTTCAGAAAACATTTTCAGTTTTGAAAATTTGACATTGGCTGAAATATCCTAATCTCTCCAGAAAAGAAACTAGTTTTAGTTTTATGGTTAAGACTCAGGAACTCTTTAGTTTCATAATTGGTATCAGCAAACCTGCCATGTGACTTTGGACAGATTTACAATATTTAACACCTTGTTCTGTATTTGCAGACTTCTATTGAGACATTTTCCTGCAAGTGGTCAATAGCTGATCTGTGCCTGAAAGGTTTTTCTGGCTTGCTTTTTTCCCCATTGAAAATTCACCTATACTGTATTTTGGCTTTTCCTCACATTCTTTAGCAATGTAAGCTGTAGAGAAAGATGACTCAGAATTCATAAACAAGCAGTATTGCTTTTGTAATGATCTTTCTGTCTGAACAGAAATCAGCACTCTCATGGCTAGCAGCTCTAATAGACCTTCTTAATGAAAGCATGCTAGTTCAGTACAGATTCTTGAATTAATAAGTGTTACAAAATATGGAAGCAGTTGCAGCAAGGGTTTGTGTATGAATATTTTTTTCAGATAGATGCTTTAATAAAAGGGGTATTGAAAAAAAATCAGTGGTCTTCCCCCTTCTCCACACCCCGCCCTTCCCCCCATGATTTAAGGAAAATTTTGCATTTACTACCAAATAAAACCATACTTTGATTTAATTTGGGACTGACAGAAATATTCAGGAAATATTTTGGAAAAAAAGTGTGGAGAAGAATTATCCTTCACCATTTCTAAAATTAGTATTTCTGTTGAATCACTAATCCATTCTCTTTCTAGAAATATAGACAACTCTGCAGAAGCTCTTTAAACACAAAACCAAAGAACTTGAAATGAAAGATTAGGTTTACACACTCCTTGTAAATCATTCATGGAAGTAAAGAGAATCCCCCCCGCCTCTTCATTTATTCAATAGCTCTGCGGTTAGGGCTTCATCTGATATACAATGTGGGACAACCAGGTTCAAGACCCTCTTTGTCTGCACGTTCTTGAACCCACATTTTCACTTTCCCAGAAGAGTTCTTAAACCAGTGAGAAATCTGTAATTGGCTTCTCTCAGTCCCCACAGAAAAAGCTGTTCTGCATGGATTATTTAAATACTGAGTCAAAAAGAGAGAATGACTCTGGTCTGGTGGTTAAAGCATGCACTTGGGAGGCACACAGCTAGGTCAAAGTAGCAGTTCAAATTGCTCAGGTGAGAGCATACCACTGCAGAATATCCAGTGGCTAGGTGATTCCCCTGGAAGGGGGCAAATAAAGGTTTAAATCTCA
Organism: Mesitornis unicolor; assembly: GCF_000695765.1. Classification (NCBI taxonomy): domain Eukaryota; kingdom Metazoa; phylum Chordata; class Aves; order Mesitornithiformes; family Mesitornithidae; genus Mesitornis; species Mesitornis unicolor. The sequence goes on from NW_010207806.1 coordinate 56,724, forward strand.
GTCAGGTGAAGGAGCTGAAACCTAGTCTCCTATATATAGGAGTTGCTGCATTAAAAAACATATGGTGAGTTCTTCAACTCTGTCGGGGTAGAGGTGAGTGGGTGGAGAGGGGAAGATGAAGAAAAGAAACAGTTGTTGTCTCCTCACTGCTAGTTTTGTGAATCTATTCCCTCTTCCAAAAAGAAAAAAGAAAGTAATTCCAAATTCAGTCTGAGTTTTGAAAAAAATAGATTGACAGTGATTTTTAAGTTTTAGCAGTCAATGAATTCACCAAAAATGCAGTCAGATCACAAAATCACAGAATGTTAGGAGTTGAAAGGGACCTCGAAAGATCATCCAGTCCAACCCCCCTGCAGAGTGGGATCACCTAGACTAGGACACACAAGAACGTGTCCAGGCGGGTTTTGAATGTCTCCAGAGAAGACGACTCCACAACCTCTCTGGGCAGCTACAATATGATGGTTTTGTTTTTTTCTGTATAATTTCCCCTATCCCTCTCTGGGCAGCCTGTTCCAGTGCTCTGTCACCCTCACAGTAAAAAAGTTTTTCCTTATGTTCAGGTTGAACCTCCTATGCTCCAGCTTGCATCCATTGCCCCTTGTCCTATCATTTGACATCACAGAGAAGAGTCTGGCTCCTTCCTCCTGACACTCGCCCTTTACAAATTCATAAACATTAATGAGGTTACCCCTCAGTCTCCTCTTCTCCAAGCTAAAGAGACCCAGCTCCCTCAGCTGCTCCTTATAAGGGAGATGCTCCACTCCCTTAATCATCTTTGTGGTTCTGTGTTGGACTCGTTCAAGCAATTCCCTGTCCTTGAACTGAGGGGCCCAGAACTGGACACAATATTCCAGATGTGGTCTCACCAGGGGAGAGTAGAGGGGAAGGAGAACCTCTCTTCACCTACTAACCACCCCCCTTCTGATACACCCCAGGATGCCATTGGCCTTCTTGGCCGCAAGGGCACATTGCTGGCTCATGGTCATCCTGCTGTCCACCAGGAGCCCCAGGTCCCTTTCCCCTGTGCTGCTCCCCAACAGGTCAGCCTTCAACCTATACTGATACATGGAGTTGTTTTTTCCCAGATGCAAGACAGTGCTCTACACTTTCCTTGCCCAGCTCTGCAGCTTGTCCAGGTCTCACTGAATGGCAGCACAGTCTTCTGGAGTGTCAGCCAAACTTCCCAGTTTTCTGTAGTCAGTAAATTTGCTGACAGTTCCTTCATCCAGGACATTGATGAATATATTGAATAGTACTGGTCCCAGTACTAACCCCTGAGGGACTCCACTAGATACAGGCCTCCAACTAGACTGTCCCAGTGACCAGAACTCTCTGACTTCTTTCCTTCAGATATTCGATGTAAAAACACATTGTACTCCATGGAGGCTCAGATTAGACTGGCAATTAAACAATGGATTAAAAATTTTTGTATGTGTAATACTTCCCACCTTCCCCACCACTCCCCCCTTTTTTTTTTGGCTCTTCAGTTTGAACTTTTTAAAATATATGTATGTAATATAGAATAATAACCCTTGTGGAGCTAGGATTGATAGCAATTTAAGAACTATTTTACAAATTATATTCTTAGAACTCATTGGGTGAGAGGGAGATATTACAGTAGAAGCTTTATTAATTTAACATTTCAAATTGTGCAGTGTGTATTCATCACACTTTTTAGCACGAGAAAAGAATGGTCATTCTTTTTTTCTGTTTTTAGAGATTATATCTGGCCACAAAGAAGTCAGTGTAGTTCATCTAGCAATACTGCTTTGGAATTTCTACAATATCATGGTTGCAAGCCTTGTATCATAATGCAGTATTTTATATTTCATTCATTATATACTGCTTCAAAACACATCTAAGCATGTTTTATGAGAAAATAAATCATTATACTGAATAACATAAAAGTATACCTGAATTCCTGACTATGTGCCATCAGTAATGACCTGAAAATTAATTTGCTTTCCTGGAGATTAGATACAGATTTTTTTGTTGTTGTTGTTTAAATCTAAACAAAGTATAATTCACTTATGGTATTTAAATCTTATTTTTCTTCCATTGTCACTATTTCACTCCAAAACCCTTCATGTTTCTCTGACAGCATTCAGAACCTCTAGGGATATCAATGACAAGTTAACTGGTTTTAAATCTTTCTAACAGAAAATGGGTTTCAGAAGCAAACGGCTGGTAAAGCTGAAACGTTAAGCTAGAAATACAGCATGACTTTGGATAAAGGAACATTTTCAGCTTAAAATATTTACTTCAATTATTTAATTTGCTGTTTAGATAAATGTTACATTTTCATAAATGTTCATTCTTAAGCCACTGCTATACATTATTACTGCCTACTGGTCTGAATCTCTATTATAGCACACACAAGCACCATTTAGTCCTTTAACAAGAAGGTAAGGACATACTTCTGCTTTAATATAGCCCTTACTTCTTTTTATTTATTTCAAAATATGAGTACATGGAAAAATAGTACAATCTTTTCCATTGTGCCTGCTAATAACAATGGCAAATTATGATTTTTTCAGTCTAGCTTTCTGCCAATGAACGTGCTTACTTACATAAATTTTGCTTATCAAGGGAACTCTAACTTTTTATGTTTCCCATGTTCCACTCTTTC
>NW_010207806.1:59383-69673 GCF_000695765.1 Mesitornis unicolor
CCTCAACATCCTCAAAAAGTAAAATGTCTTTTCCAGTTAAGAAAGTTTATGCATTTTTCAATTAAAATTTCTCAGGGAAGGGGAAGAATGTTTTTGTGTAGGAAATTCTTGATTTTCAAATGACTTCAATAAAGAAAATAATCTTAATATATTTTTATGTATTTAAGATCTGTAATGAGAAATGAAGAAATACTGATAAATGGTATATACTAATAAAATTTATGTTGTTTCTGTCTCAGATATGTTCATGGGATAACTATTCAATGAAAAACAGTTGGTCCTGTGGGTAAGTTTGTATCAGATGATGAATGGATGGAGCAGGTTCCAGTATTGATAATAGTGGAATTTCTTATTTAGGTTTTATTGGATATTGAGACAAGTAACTGACTACTGACAAACACACGGTGGTCCAGAGGTGCTTTCATATACACAGTAACATGACACATTTGTAGAAAAGGATGACGTAAAAAATGTATGACAATGTGCAGCTTTATTCTGGTAGAAATTTGTTCAGAAACAATACAGTGATTCTATGTGACTAAAAAATAATTAGTGAAAAAATAATTAAGAAGTCAAAACTAATATAATGTTTGGTGCTACACTGAGTCATATTCTTGTCCAAAACTGTTCACTAATTTATATATAAACAGAAAAGTAACTAAATAGTTTTTGGGTTATTGGTCTCTTAATCTAGTATATTAATTCAGGTATTGTACCACTCCAATTAGCTTCCATTTAATTATTTTTATTTATGTACCATTAAATTCAATTTTCATTACTTCTGTTGGTGAGAAAAGAGAGGAAGAATCCACTGTATCTGTGTTGTCATCTCATTTCCAGTTCTTATAAGGCCCTTTTACTCTTACTAAAGAGAGAATCTTTCAGAATCTTTAACATCAGTTTTTATTTCTTTAATTAGAAGCTTCTATCGGGACCTTTTCAGTGAACTCTTCACATTTTAATATACTTCTGCTTCACCACGCTAGCTGATTGTTTCGGAGTTTGTGCAGAACACATTCTTGATCTGCAAGAAAGCTGCTTTCAAGGTCTTTCGTATTCTGCCATAATCCCCTGATAATTACAAAGGCTCTCTGCAACAATAAGCAAGTCTGATAGGAGTTCTATGGCTCTGCATCACACATAAATTGTACTTGGACATTTCAGCTAAATTTGCTTCCCTTGAGCCTCAAACTTGCATACAAAATATGTGAGATGTCAAAACACAAGAACTGAAAGGTTATGATGATCGTAACTGCTTCTATACAAAGCACTGATTAAATGAAATTCAAAACACAGCTTGGATAAAGGCTTTACTTTAGGAGCAGTTAAGTCCTCATTAGAAAACCAAAGTTGACAGAGCTTAAAAACACTTATTTTATGGCTGATAACCATTAATCATCTTTACAGATTTTTTTTTCTCCCCTAGGACTTTAACAGTAATTTTGAATGTTCCTCTGTAATTACTGATACTTCTTTTTAATTTTATTTATTTTATTTTAATAAAAAATATGTCTTCCTGACAAAAAGAAAGACTTTGCCAGATTTGTGACTTAACTGCAGCTATTATTTCAGGTATATGACCCCTGAGTTATCAGAAGTCACCTTTGCAATTATTGTGGTGTATATATATATATATGTGTGTGTGTGTATATATATATAAAAGAAAAAGGTATGATACATATGTTCACAATTACAAAATTCTCTTTGTTCTATTATCTTTCTTCTTCTTTGAGTTTCCTCTATCTGTGGCTTCTTGATCAAGATTATACTTGTGTATTTTTCTAAAAATCTTCAAAGGGCTACAAAAAGGTTCCATCTATAACTAAAAACAAAATAATATAAGGGTCCACAGTAAACCACTCCCATATCTCTGATCTTACCTTGGCCTAAAAATATTTTTAAAAAGAAACTGCTTTATGCAGTTTGCTGACAATATACGTTAAAAAATATGTTACATAACGTTGTGGAATGAGAATACTCTAGAGCAAAAATGGTCTGATAATGATCCCTACTTTTGAGAGGACATCCAAAATGTTGAGATCAATTTTGTTTAAAAGGTTGTGATAGTAATTTCTGAAGCTGCAGCACTATATAAAATGGCTTCCATTACCTGTTACCTTAAATTTTCCAGCTTAATATATTCTGTTTTACCACTATGTAGAGGAATACGCCCCACATATAACAGGGGAAGCCAATACTTATCGCCAGAAATTAAATGAGACTACAAAACTGTCCAAATTCTTTTCCATATATTTAATCAATGAGCTACAGCTGAAATAAATGAAACGAACATTTTTTCCCCCTCATTTCTTTCATTGACATGGTAAACTTTAACATAGATACCATTCAGAGAAGCAAGGAGAAAAAGATACCACTAACATATTTCTCTTTTTTGTTAAATAACATAGTTCTTCAAACAACCATAATTTAAGTGGAAATTTCACCTTCACATTTCAGTTCTACCTGAAAATTATTTAACCCCTAGTTCCCAGAAACTCTCTTAACATAACATCATAGGGAATTTGGTGATAAGTATGTTTCTGTCTCTTCTGATGAACTTTACTACCTTTAATAAATATTCATACACCCATTGATCTAGAGACAGTAAAAGTTATTTTATTCCTTGTTTGTTGAAGCAATTTACATAGGAAACCCAAGTTCTAATCACTACACTAATAAATATTTATATATTGCATACAAAGTGGAAACAAATAAAAAAAATAATGTCTGAAGGTGTTATGATTACTTGAAGGAAAGGAGAGGGGATGCAGGTTCAAATGAGATTTGCCTTCCCCTTTGACACCTAAGCTGATTATTTTAACAGCTTTTCATTGACTTTAATATACTCGATTCACTTCTGTGAATTCAGTTCATAAAATAATTGTTATTTTCATCTAAAATTACTGTTTTAAAATTAACTGTAATCACATATTTATGGCTAGTACATTCAAACAGACACAACTTTCAAACTGCTGGTAAGTGCACATAATACAATTTGATAGAATTTTGCTGTGTTTCTGGAAACAATTGTTTGTAAAAGCAATTACAAGACATGCACAATTTCATTCAATAACATTATATTAGCAGGTGCCACCTTCAGGTTCTGCCTCCACTCATACTTGCACTAAATTATTTTAATAAAGAACGGTCTCAACAGCCAATTACCACATTACTTAATGCTTTGTTGATCAAGAGCAACCTCCTCTTCTCCAGAACCCTGAAAGCCAGTGCATACTAAACTGCAACAGTACAAGGCACTTTGTAAAGCACTACTTAATAAATATAACAAACACAACATGGTAATGTATGGCTGTTTCAATATAGCCTCTGTGGAATGCACTGTAATACTTTAGTAAGAATACAATATGATCAATCAGGGATGACAATAATTAGGCTTATACCAGAAAAAGGCAATTTCCTCTTCCTCATAAAGCATGAATGGAAAATGGTAAGAGTTAGGGAATGAGGAATGAATATGATTCATATGAATAATTAAATGATTGCCCACAGGCTGCATACATCTGATAGTGAAGGTGCATGCATTTGCTTCCCTTAATAAACAAATATTAGGGACTTCTTTAGCATTCTTCTAATCTATCTGCTAAAAAAGTACCATTTCAAGTCTTGATAAAATTCCCAGTATGACTGCAAAGATACATTTTATACATGTGCATTTTATGTCTAAACATTTTGATAGTATTTTTCTCTGGATTCTCCTTCATTATCCTCTCTCAGAACTTGAGGATACTCACCAGATTTGAAACAAACAAAAAACAAACACACCCCCCCTTCAGTAATGGAGATCTGATTGGGATCAAAACACAGAAACTCAGTGTTCAAGGTAGCTTTTACCAGGGCCTTTACCTTAATTTGGAAGAGAAAAAAAGGGAGAGGAAAATAGCCTCACATAGTACAACAGAAACACAAAACCTAAACTAGCACAGAAAGAAACCACAGAATGAATTCCTGTAACTGATGAAAAGTGACACTTAAATGCTGGAAAAAAAGAAGCCCCAAAAAGGAACTTGAACAGTTTACAAAGATTTCATAGTAGAATATTCCAGCTTTCTTTATTACAGTGTTACCCTATGTTGTGTCTCATGCATAAAGGCAAGGGACAAACAATCCCTACAAGTAGTTCATTGAGAAAAGAAACGTGGGAAGTTTGGAACTAAAAAGTTGGCATTTGTGTACCAGTTCCCATAAATACACAAAATTCAGCCTGTTTGCTACACATACATTCCTTAACTGACAAAAATGGTACCACATCTAGTGTGGAAAGTACTGCAGCAAAGATTACCTTATTAAGTCCATGAGGTTTTTTAAAATCAGATTTCTCTGGTAGTCAGAGGTCAGGTAACAGTTTCACACGACCTCAAATGCATGGCATGCAGCTGGGTCTTCAGCAGTAGCAATAACCTGTAGCAACAGCCTATAGTAGAAACACGGCTTTCCCCACTGCAAACCATAATTCTAGACAGATGATCCTACTTTTGAAGATTTAATCAATCATAATATTATTATTTTTTTCCAAAAAGGATATGTTGCATTAGGGTTTTATTTATTTTTATTTGTAAATAAGTCTTAGAATGTACTAAGAAGTACAGAAAATTTATTGTACAGTTTAGGGAACACTTGTCTTCATGTGGTTAAATGGTTGATTAGTAGAGGTTAGGTAATACGTCATATTACGAAAATTTTAAGTTTTAGATTAGAGATCATGATAATTAGGCAGGTTTTTGAAGCATGGAATTCTAATGGATATTAAAAAAAAAGAGAAATCCAAGAAGTCTCTATATAAACTTCCCTTTTCCACAATGGAAATAAACACTTTTTAAAACTTCAGTTGCATGGAAATCACACTATTAGGATGGGAAAAGTATCAAATATTTCCCTAGATGATTGATACTTCACAGAAACCCAGCATATGGAGATATTGTATGTACTTAAAAAGCTTGGTCAGTTTCCAGTTGTACATATGTTTAACAAAATTAATTACAGCAGCTAACTTTTCAGCTTATCATTTATTTATGATTTTAAAAAAAGCACCTGGCTTAAAGGGAAAAAAGGGAACTTATGGAACAAAAATGTATGAAAAAATATTGTATATTGCATTGTAGCAGCTCTCCACCCACGACATGAAGAAAAAGTCCTCTTCCACAGTCATCCACAGATTTCAGACTGGATATGAAGCCAGTCATAGATACTCCACTGGACATTAGATATCATTAGACATTCCTTGGACACCCACTTTATATTTCACAGAAACATATTCTCTACCGAATAAAACTAATATTGAAGTTTTCAGTAACTCCTACTTTATCAAGATTTCAGACACAGGTTATTAGCAAGAAAAGAAATAAAAAATTCTACTTAACAGAATTGATTACTTAATTATATATATATATTATGGTGCTTATAATCAGCTTTGCATCTTAGTGAAAAGTCAGATAAAGTAACTGATGCTATATGGGACGAGGGAACCTTATACATGATTCCTGTAGTTTAATCTGTATTGATACTACAATATCATGGTTTTGTTTTTTTCTGTATAATTTCCCCTATCCCTTCTCATCTTTTATATTCTCCTCCCTGCCCTCCCACATCCATTACTTTCTGTTTATCTATACTGCTTAAATTATTGTATACACTATATTTATTTTCTGTATATTCACATATCCCAGAAACCTGTATTACCTGTCTGCCACACTAAAAAGGTAAAATCAATGACAATCTGGTGTTTTTTTTATTATTGTCCTATTAAAATTCAGCAGATTATCTTCCATGAAATTATTAATGAATTTTAGTCTTTCAACTCAAACACTTTAAAAAGGGGAAAAAAATCCTCAAATTTAAATATATTAATTTTATCTTCAAGTAGTGTATTAAATGGTGTCTCTTGTGGTCTAGTTATTGGTAAGAGAGAAGAAGGTCAGGTTCTTACAACTGAAACAGTAATGTGTAAAATGAAACTGTGTTTATACACACAACATATAAATATAATCCCTACTTAACTTATATTCACATTATACCTATATATAGAGACTCTTGCATTCTTATGTAAAGATCTGTCTGGAAAAGCTTACAAATTGCTACTTTATTTATTTCTATCACAGTGCCTGTGACGTTATTTCTAATTTTCTTTGCGCCTGTGAAGCAGCATACTGAACTCTTAAGGGAAAAGAAAACATACAAATGCTATTACAGTACACATTTCTAAGCAGCAGGAAGTCTGTAGTAAGTGTCAGAGATTGATCAGGATTTTTTTGCACATATAAACAGCCACTATCGGATGTACTGTGCCAAAGGGTTGTGTATGCATTATCCATGCTGTATGTTTAACCACCTCAGATTTTCAGAAAGGTAACAGTGAGCTCAAACTACTGGAAACAAAGTGAAATTATCGACATCTTTTCAATTCAAGTTAATCTCTTAAAACCAGAAAAAAACCAGAAATCATACCTCTTTCCAAAGGCAATAGAAAGGCGAGCTGAATATAGGAAAACAAATGTGAACCACTAAAACAAAGTGCACTTATACAAACATTAAAAATACAAATGTGTATACCAACCTAGATGCATAAAATAAATACATTCTGCCACAGATTTCAAACATGCACTACAGAGTTCAATAGCAAGTTTTTAACCATTGAAAAGTATAAGCAGGTTGCTAGCAAGAATTTTGTAAAAGTTTTTCATTTACAGTGTCAAAATTGCATGAAAACTCCTTGAAACTTTCAGAATTTACACTGCAATTATTGGATATATCTTTGTTATTTTGTATTCACTACAGAGATTAATTGATTAATAACCACTTTAAGTATGAAAGCACTGAATTCATATGAACGAGGTACACTTCGAAATTATAATAATAAACTCCTTAGTCTAGAGTAACAATTTCTGAGATCAGGTAGGGATCTTGAACTAAGAAAAGGCCAGTGCATGGTGCCAGGCTTGTATGAAGTCACTTCTTTGTACAGAAGAGCTTCACTACAGAAAATAAAGAATTTAGAATAATTATAGAATCCTGTTAGGATACTGTGAATTGAAAGGATATGGAAATAGCAATTCTGCTACATATTCAACAAAACAAAGTCATCTGAGTCATAGTTTTCTTTTAGCTCAACTCATTTAAACATATAACTTCATTTGAAAGCAGTATCTCACCTACATGTAAAACCTAAGGACTTGGGGAATTTGATCTCATTTAGACAGGAAAACAATAATAAACAAACACGCACAGTCTTCTGTTAAGAAACACAGAATATGCCTCAGTGCTTAATAAAATTGTAACAAGTTTGTTTTCAAATAAATTATACACGTCAGTCACAATGATGTTTTGGCTAAACAACTTTTTAAACCTAAGAACTATTTTGAAAAGAGTGTCTTTAAATATTAGGCTTGTATTATGAATATGATGACGCAATGTAGAGAAGATCTATATTTTTCCCAACCTTTGTGGCAGGGTTTAAGTACATATAAGCAAACTCAATTTATGGCTTAAGTCTCAAATTACATCACTCTTTTTTCAATACTTATTCACATTTGACTAGGTTTTTTTATTTATTTTTATTTCTTAAAAACTTCTCTACACAAAAAAGAAGAAATATTCTTAATTTGCTGTCAGCCATCTTTTAGAGATGCTGGGGATCAGCAAACTTGTTTCAGATTTGCATTAAAATCGCTTGCTCTTTTTGGAGGAAATAACTTGTCTGACTACGAAAAAGAGAAAACAAGCAGTGTCAGATAGTGGAGCTCTGTATAAAAAGACCGTAATTATAAAAAAGCCATATAGTGATATTTTCTCATATATTCACAAGGTTCAAAAATCTTTCTCAAAATACTTGCTAGTGAGTTCAGAAATAAAGATATTCATAGAAGAGTTAAACTCAAAAGAAGCATTACCTTCCAGCAACTATTCTTCCCTACTGTAGTAAACAGATAACATAAATTTAACTAAACAAATTATTCAATTCAGGTTTTAAAAATGATAGCCTTCTCTGCTTGAAGCATGTTCATAACACCATTAATATGAATGAAATTTAACCATGCACAGGAGGAAAAGAATACATTTGCTGTATGTATACTTGCTCTCTGGAATCTTTGAATATTTCATTTTAATAAATATATTTTAGGAAGATGTCTAGTTTATCAGAACAAAGGCTTTGGTTTCTGTTTTAAAATTACTGAGGCGCAAGATAAGACCAGAAAAGTTCACCCAGCCATGTATATTTTACTGCAAATATGTCATTTTAGACATCTTTCAAAGATGTATGTGGATCTGAAAACAAATCCTACTGAGCTATTGTTTGCCACTTCTCATTGACATATTCATGTAATGTTCAATCAATCAAAACCAAAAAGCACTTAAATATGAACCTAAACCAGAACTTAAAAAAGCTACTGACTTGATATGAAAATATGAGGTTGCACCTTTTTGTTTTTCTAGAAATTGTGTGTTTAGAAAGTTGAGTAATCAGAGTTATAATTATGTCAAGATGTAAACTACTGCAGCAGTATCAGTTTATAGATTTAACTCATTCATTTTGGAATGAATTTCAGGTTCCTAAATATCTTTCATAACCTAAGGATTATAAAAGAGTCTAAATATTTTCAAAATCATACTCTTAATAACTTTTAAAATTTTATCTCAATCATAACAGCTGTTTTATCAAAACGGAAATGACAGAATCATGGAATACTGTAGGTTGGAAGGAAGAAGGAAAATCTGGAGGTCATCTGGTCGAGCCTACCTACAAAAAGCAGAGACAACTTAGGACAACTTGAGCAACCACTCAAGTGGGTTCTGAGTATCATCAAGGAAAAAAATGTAACAGTCTCTGTAGACAGTCTGCAGTGATGCTTTACCATCCTCACTGTGAAACTGTTTTTCCTAATATTTAGTAGGAATTTGCCTTGTTGAAAGCTGTGGTCATTGCTTCTCCTCCTTTCATGATTCAGAGGATACTGTGAGAACAGCCTGGGTCCATCTTGTCTATATGTGCTTATTAGGTAGATGGAGACAGCAGTAATAATCCCTGCTTAGCATGATCATGCTATATAAATGAAAAGTGTGAGTAAAGACAAATCTATCATTTTATTATACATGCCAACTTGATATGTCTAAATTAAGCATTCAGATATTCTTACACCCATATCTTTGCTGTAATTGTGACATATTTTGAACACAGTCACCCACATCAGCACGTAAAATAACATGCAGAATTTGTAGAATATGTATACAGTTGTAATTTTTATTTTAGACAAGGAGCATGACATTTAAAGCAAATGTAATAATTATAAAAAAATTCATTAAAAAGTGCCAATCAGAGCAGTAAATGATTCAGAACAGTTGCAGTGGAGGAGCACCTATATGTAGCTATCATATTAAAGTTGTACATAAATTTTTTATTTTGTTACTTTCTTTTTAAACATAGCGAGTAGATCAAAACCAACAATATTTTGGCAGCCTAAAATTACACTCTTCTGACCTTGACATTAGTATTCAACAGCACTGATGAAAGAATGACAGCTTCTCCATCCTACTGGGTGATCTTGCAAGCTTTTACCTTCATGACTATGGAGTTACTGTCAAATACGCTTCCAGCTGAATGATCACATTCTTCTGAATTATGAAGTGGCTGAAAACTCTGCTAATTGGGTCCATATTGATGTCACTCAAAGATTAAGTAGCCTTAATACTTTTCAAAGTTATATAAATACTTGTAATTTTACTGCATGTTAGCTGTAGCACATATTTAGCTTGAATGAAGTATTTGTAATACCTGGAGAACACATGTAAACCATTACTGGAAAATTTTTAGTCGTTTTAATGTATGAAAATTAGAAGAATAAAATTTCTGAAAGTAAGGAAGAAAACAATTGAGTACAAATTTTAAAAAGATTCAGTTATTAGAAAAAGGATCCATAAGGTTCTATGTGTAGTGCTATGTAATTTAGTAGAATTAGAAATCAGAAATACAGATGAAAATAATGAACACCAAAGCAGTACTCACTTATAGGGAATCTGGGTTCTGGACAAGAATTATACTGTTCTCAGTATAATTAGCCTATGATAATTTCATTTAAGCTACTGCTTCTAACTTTAGTGAGTTGCATTTCCAGCTCTTAGAATTAAAAACAATAAAGTTTAATAGAAGAAAATCCAGGTGTGTCATGGGTATCTTTAGTCTTTCCAAGAATGAGCAGCTCAGCCATTCTCTCGTTGCCCCCTGTAAGTTACCCAAGTATTATTATAGCCTGTAAAATTCTTCAAGATATAACATTCCTG
>NW_010207806.1:69704-83282 GCF_000695765.1 Mesitornis unicolor
CAGTTGCTAGATGATGTTTAGTCATTTAGACCAGGCATTTCCAACATCTTGTTCCTTTTATACCTTAAAAGGAATTTCCTATTCCTCTTTCCTCTCCTTTGTCTAGTCCTGGGATAGGAACTGGAATATCCCACGGTATAAACGGTATCTGTGTCATTTCCTTTTCTCTTTATACTTAAGGCTTCATATAACTTCTATTACTTCTGTTGTACTTTGGTATTTTTATCTTCCTTTATGACTTTTGCTTTACACTGTACAACAATTTTGAATTTTTTATCACTTTAGTTTGCATGTAGGAAGTTATTAGGACCTATACTAGTCCTTTGCCTACTTTAGATTATTAGTTGGATATTTGGAAATGAAACTCAAGTATCTGACTTTACATTATATCTCTTTGTATTGAAAGAAGTATATGTACCTTTTAAACTTTTTTTTCTAATTTTCTCATGTTTTTACAAAACTTGTTAGATAATTTTACGTAACTTTGCAATTCATACCTAGAAGGTGAAGAAAATGTTCATCTTAATATAGAAAAAGTGTAGCGTATTTCAGATCAAAATAGCATTGTTTTGTCTGCCAATTAATTAGTGACATCATAAATCTGCTGGCCAAAAGGTTTGGGCAGAAATCTTTTCACAATTTTGAAACAGAAGAGAGCAAACTACTTAGATAAAATATAAATATTCCTGTATCCTGCACAGAGATTCTCCTGAGTCTAAATAGTTATCAGACACTTAACTATGGATGCAATCCAAAAGCTTAGCAAGGTATCTCAGTTCACTTGCAAGTGGAAAAGCCAGGCACTTTTGAATGGAATACAAGAGAACAACATACAGAGCGAAGAGAAGAGCCACTTCAAGAACAGGCACTGAGAACTAGCTCAGAGGGCAGTTCTGGGGATAGAGGTCATCCACAACTCCTGTTTCTTAACAGTGTTATTCAGGATTTTAGGGAGACACATTCAACCACTTGTGATCTAATCCCTCAAATGCTTGCATACCTACACTCTCATCTTTTGAGGAATTGAGCAGGGCTTATGTTCCTCATTTACAATGTGTGTACTTTTGAGTTGAGGTGCCAACCTTTAGAATAGCAGCTGCAGTATTACTCAAAGTGGAAGAGAAAATTGAAAGCCTTGCTGTATCTTAAAGCTTTAAATCTATAGATTCTATCTTCTTGGAGGGCATCATATACAAGTATTTTGATGGTCAGGGATAGATTTATAGATAATTGAGAAATGGAAGAAGAAAAAAAACCTAATAAGATCCCAGTGGTAATGTGCCATAGGGTGACACTCCTCCTCCAAGACAACTAGCCTTCTCAAGTCCTTCAAGAGTCACTATACTAGCATGAATGAAAATCCCTAAGACTTTTCATGCTCCATTGGCCATGTAGAAACCAAACACAGAGTCTGTCTGAACACTGTTTAATGTAACATAGACAGGTATTCCATAGCTCAGAATCTATGACTTTCCACAGAAGGCACCTGATTCTACGTCAGAGAAGCTTGTAAATAGTTATAACAACATTAATTGGCAGGCAATAGCAATCTTGGAGTTTTCAATATATAAATGCGAGGTTTAGGGTCCTGTAGTCCACCTAAACTCTTTTTTGGGCAACAAAATAGGATCTCTGTGTCTTGCTTTTAAAATCTGTTAGATACAGCACCTGACTCCCAGACTCACTAAAGCCCTAACAGTTAACTCTTTATCGCTCACTGCAATTAATAACATGTTCTTCCTATCAGAGAGATCTCTTTCTCTATACAATCAGAAGCTTTCCACTTTCTCTGTATTATTTCTATGAGACAGCTTGATAACTTGATAATTTGTTATTGACATAATTGCTTCTTATAAAAATTTATCTAGTCTACTAACCCTTAATTGTTACTCTCTGCAGCTGATTTTGAAACTGAACTCAAGAGATTATATTGATTATACGAAAAGAGCCAGATGTTCCCATTCAAACTGTGGGTGGAAAAAGACACTGATCAAAACCTAATTCAACTAATAAAATATGCCAATAGCTTGCTTTATAGAGAGTCTTTTCTAACAATACATCTAAAAGCAAGTTTTTGCTTGAATGTAAACAATTAAATATTTCAAAATATTTGCACATGTGTCATATGCCTGAGGTTAATTAGTTTCATGACTTCATTGGGGCTCTTTGAAAGCTAAACATGTAATTAAGAAGCAAACAACAAAATATCCACTAAAATTGTATAAATCACTTGAAACTGTTTTGACATGTGAAAATAAATTTCAGCATTAACTTGCCTATGCTTATACAAAGAAAACTAGTTACTTATTCTTGTAGCAGATAGTTTATATTTCTCATTTTACTGATAGAATATAGTATCTAAGTACCTCTCTGGTAAACATATCATATACTACTGCTATATTCAGCTAATATCCATCCACAGTAGGATCTGACATTATGAACTATATTTTTCATCTCTACAGCTAATGATGCACATTACAATCCTTTCTCCTCTTAAGTACTATATATGATAAGATTGTTAGTTCAAAAACTTATTATTGGTGGCCCTTAGAATAAAATCACATGGCAATTACTGCTGTATTCAAACGCTTGCTTTTTTAATCCTTTTTTATTAAAAAAAAGAGAAAAAAAAAGGGCAGGCTTTGATGAATAGCAGCATTACATTTTGAAGTAAAATAACAGACTCTGCCAAAGTTTCTCAATACAAAGTTGAATCATTATATACATTCAATAATTTTGTAGCAAATGTTTGCTGAAGTGATACAACCAGAATTTGTGTAACCAGGAACAAATGCTATAGAATGTTTCCTTTTAAAATATTTAAACTCAAATTACCATAGTTGAAATTCAGCTATATTCTTAAAATAAAGGGAGATTATAAGTCTGTTCACAATATAGTTTTGTTTCAATGTAATGTATTTGTAAATAATTCACAAATATATAAAGGAATCTGATTCTGAACAGTATTTTGGCAACCAAAATGATACTGAGATTTCAATTGTTTGCAGGTACATTTACCTAGGGTTTTTTTGGCAAATATTAGTTTGCTATTTTCACGCAGTTACTTTAAAATGCCCCACTGTGGAAGAAAACCAAATACAGTCCAAAAAATACTTAATACATCCTGATTCTCATTAGTACCTTGTTAGGTTTCCAACAGGGGAAAAAAAACACAACAAAAAACAACCAGAAAACAAATGAACAAAAAACCATTAAATACACTTGTCAGTTATTGCAGTGAATAGTTGCAAGGCTGTGTTGACTATGAACATTGTCTGGACAACAAAAAAGTGGCAAAATGAAGGAGAGGAATATGGACCTAGAATCTATTCATCCATTCAGTGTTGGTTTTACAACATTCCTTGATTCTACCTTTAAAACAATGTTACATTTCTCAACACGACTGGTTAAATCAATTTATTTTGACAATGTAGCCAAATATTATCTTGCCCACTGTAACCAGAAGAATTGCATCAGAAACTAGTCTTTAGATTGTTATTGCTGACACAGGTTTTTCCTGTACAATGAGTTCAGAATATTGTCCTCACATCCTGTGTGTATCTTATTGTCTTAAATAGACTTGATTCTTAATAACAATGAGATTTTTATGAAATTTTAATAGAGATAAAGGCAATGATACAGCAAAGTTTTTCTGCTCTAATGAGCTCTGAACTGTGACTTAGGCTTATCAAGCTGCAGCTACTACTGTCCTTAATAGCTGAGCATTTTGAGACATACTAGTAAATTCTTTACAGTTACAGGGAATACAAGCCAAATTCTCCTAGCATAAAATTTCTTATAGCTCAATAGAGTTTGGAGCTGGTTCTACTAGGTTCTATCAACTAACAACAACAAAGTTACATCCAAAAATTTAGAGAATAAATTAAATTTTCAGTCTACACAATAGACAGAATGGTATTTCTGACAGTATCTGGATTACGCAAGAGGCCTTTTTTTAATTTCAAGTTGAGCTAAAAAATTACGAACACTAATCTAAGTAAATAAATGTATAACTCACAAATCTTGTGTTCTCACCTCCTAACTCCATACTAGGAGTCCTGGGCATTTATTTGCGCTCTCATGACAATATATCTTGAGCATTCCTGAAATATATGGCTTTATCTCTTAGCAGATTATGAAACTACCACAAAAAAAGTGACAGCATTTTTTGTTGTTCATAAAAGCAGAAAGAAGTTAATTTAACTTGTGCTGCAGAAAACCTTGTGAATGAAGCTGAAGGAAGACTTCATGAGTACAAGCACAGTGTCTAAATCACAGGATAACAATAAAAATTAATATCGGAGAAGAAGAAGAGTTCCTTTCATAAGCAAACAATCCTTCACCTGTACGTTCAGCCTTTGAAATCGCATCTTTTTTCTTTTTTCTTTTCTTTAAAAGAGTCCCAAACCAAACAAGAAGATATCCAGACAGTAGAAAAAACAAAGGGTTCCCTGCAGTGATTTAAAGAAACAAGGTTCAAATTTCTCATGTTACTCAAGCTGCTCTTCATTTCAGTCATTCCCTGACTGATAGCTACCTCCAAGATTTTCCGTATGCTAACGCACATTGTAAGTCCAACAGTCTTTTGCTAAGCATATACCTTTCCACTCCCTCCCAACAAAACTGCTAGAAAAATCAACCACATTTTCCCAACTATTAGTTAAATCTCTGCATTTGTTTAAATGCTTGCAATCTCTTGGTTCCACCCAAATTTTATTAGTGGTACAAAGCCTTCATAAGCAAAAGTTGTCACAGATATAAAATGAGATTTGTAGTGGTTAAGGCTAAGTGGATCTGTTAATTCAGCAACACTTTAAAATGACTGAACATGAATAAATGGGTAAATTGCAATTACATTCCTAAGAGAGTACACATGAAATCCATATTAATACCACATTAGTTCATCATGACTAACATTATTACAGCTAATACTAAATGATAAAATAATGACTACTTACTTATAGAATTACAATTTCTAATCTTCCTTCTAGAATAAATATAATTAAGCTTCTCTAAAATAATGCAAAGTTTTTCCTTTTTAAGTGGTTATTTAGGCACGAAATATGGTTTTCAGAGAGCTCAGCATGCATAGCCTCATATATGATTTTCTGAGGTAAAAGGCATAGATGATCAGGAGAATTACTTATTGAAATTTTGGGGAAATTATTGTGTTTTAGTTTTAATTTAGAAAGAGGCATTTACATTCCATTCTAACTTTCAGAAAACAAAAGTTAACATAAGCAGAAATAATTCCATAGATATGATTTATCTTTTAAGTAGAAAAGTTTTAATATTTTTCATGGTCTTAAATTCTCCCATGTATGGTAGTGTAGAACAGTAATTGTGTACTATTTAAGTGCCTAAAAGTTCTAACAAACCCCAACCAAAGAAACATCAGTTTCTTTGGTAAGAGGTAAGACAGCAATTAAACACATAAACAACAGAGGCCAACAGACTGCATTTGGGAACAATGGCTTTCCACATATTTAAAATTTTAGGTTAGGTTTGATTTCAAAATCACATCTGCAAAAAGATGAAAGTGAATGCAGGGTTTTCTGAGCCCTAAGGCCAATGTCTTAATCATTGAATTTGCTTTCAGTAATGTTTACATGTTTTACATCACAAAATTGAGTTTCTTCTAAGTGATGGCTTTAGAAAAAGATTTTTGTAGTATATAACCCATGACCAAATTAAAATTATGTGTAAAATAGAAGGGGAAACATAGAAAAACTGCATGACCTTCTATCGAGTGGGATGCTGTTCTGAATGTTTTTGTAAGGCCTGACTCAGAGGTGGCTTTCACTGAAGCATTTGGGAATAATTTTCTGTAATTTCTGCAGGAGTTAGAGTGATTAAGAAGAGAGAAAACACAAAAGTAAAAGGTAAATTTAAAACAAGGCACAACTTTTTTCTGAGAAAATTGTTAATCTACAAATAAAAAATGACAACAATGTAACAATCAATCTGTCAATATGAAAACCAGCAGTTTCAGGTAGTTTATTTTTCTTACTGAAGTGGAGATGTCTTTAAACTGATAAAAGGGAAAATTATTTGAGCTTTGCACAACAGTTAATGATTGTGATTTGCTATGTCTTTATATTATATATTTGTTATCATGACATATTTGGGTCAGGAACACTGGGAACATTAAGGAACAGAGGTTGCTGCTTGGTAAAGAATTCAAAGTAATCCAGTCTTTAAAGATCCACAGGGTTCACAATGTTTGAGAGATGAATTAACAGCATGGTTAACCCATTCTTGAGCCTGCATGGCCTTTCAGTGAACTACCGATGTACAAATTAGTGAGGTATGGACCTTCTGTTGTCAACCTTTATCACTTGTTGGTTTTTTTTCCTTCTGTGTAGTGTCAGGAAAGAAGCTAAAGGCAGCATGCTAAGTGTTCACTCTTCACCTGAAGCCAAAGAAACTTCAAACTCCCAAGACAAGAGGCATGCTTCTTATGAGAGGGCCTCACATATGAACCACCAAACATTTTTTTATTAATATTTGCACAAAAAGATGCTCTCAAGCCAATGTGTCATTTAAAACTCTTGGCAAGTTTTCACTCATGTGAAGAGTGAAAAAATTCTCAGCTGAAGAAAACATGGGAAATTTCAGGAGATATATCAGGAACTGGAATGACCATTCCCACCCATACACTCTTAACATATTCCCATTCTCTTGATAATTAGAAGGCACAAACAGCAAGGTGTTGCTCTGCTTCCTCCAGAAGAGAATTCATATCAGCTCACTAGGAGGTAATTACATTGAAAGGGTAACTCCCTCCTCAGCCACACTGCCAGACTTCTGCTGGGGACTCAAAACACTGTGTGAGCCTTACTGGCGTTATTAGTTATCCTTTAGTGCATTCTGGCTTCAGGAGCTGTAGTGTTTATACCACTGTTTTTATCTATGCTTTTCTAAGAAAGTCGAAGGGCCTTGAAAACTGTTGCAGTTTCAAATCAGTGATAAATACTAACAGGACGTCCTTTATTTATGTCAGCATTTAATTCACAAATTTTCCTATTATCTGTTACACGGATGTATCCTCTAATAAATCTTTACTATATGAACTATTTTCTTAGTACTTTCACTTTATCTTGATAACTGAAAAAAAAGATCAAGGAAAAGTAATGAAAATGAGTACAATGTTTCATTAGTTGAAACACAGGTACTAAACTGATTTTAGATAACAAAAGGACAAACATGGATGTTTATACTGAGAACTGTGTTTTCTGTTCCATCTCCTTTCATAATTCATCTCTTGTGAATCAAAAATAATTAGACCACAATGTAAAATATAGAAAGTTTCTGCACTCAGTTTTGTTTGACTGTTTTCTTCCATCTTATGAATAAATCACTCATCCTTTGACATCTCACCTGCAATTAAGCAGCAAGTTTTGCTAATTCCAAGTAGGCTGTTCACTTAGTCAGTGTAATAGTTAAATGCTCAGTCAGAGCTACTGGCATTGTAGCACAGCTATATGAGATGTTAGAAAGAGGGTCTCAAATTCTTCCTAGGTTGTACTCTAAGCCTTATATATGCACACAGCCTTTGTGAAACCCTAGAAGACAGTCACCATGTAAACTTTGCATATACCTCAACTAGGCATTTTAATTAGTTTTCATTAGGCATTTTTCATTAGTTTTTTAGATGCCCACAAGAACTGGAAAACGATGAAAGAAAATACAAGTACACAAAGTTAAAATGGTCAAAACGAAATGTGAAGGCAGTTTATGCAGAGCATGGGATAATAAGTGAAAGAAACAATTTTTTGAGCTGTTACAACGTTGAAAGATGCAAAGGAGTCTGTAATGAAGCAATGTAACAGTACCAGTGGGAAAACTGTAATTCTACCTTTGTACAGTACTGTGGAATTAGAAGATAGAATGAGCCAGCATCAAAGAGACGAGTTCTGATGAAATTAATTTACTCACAGACCATTCATATTGCTCTTTCATCCACAAGCATGCACATATACAGCCTTGTCAAAGTTTGACAAAAGGAGCTGTCAGTAAAATCTAAATAGGAGATGCACTCAAACTTATATTAACTATAATCAAAGTTTGTTTATAAAATCTTTTCTTCCCTCTATCACGTCTCAAAGACAAAAGGAATCACAGAGTTTCAGAATGTCAAACATTAACCAGACTCTCTAGCAGGATCCTTAACAGGAAAGAACAAGTGCTAGCTATTCTCGAATGCTATGGACAAGCCAGGCAGCATTATACATATAATGGATGTTTGTAGTGCATTCACAATGGATTACAAAGATACTAAAGTATAACTCTTGCTCTGTTCCTTCTTGCATTTATTGATCAGTAGCTAAACAGTTAATTGTTTTTTAAACAGTTACTGTAAACATAAGTTAGAAAATAATGAAATGAAAGCAAAAGAAATTAGTATTTCAGTTTCATCACTAGCAGAAGTGATTCTTCCAGTCAAAACGAAAATCCTTTTTAAATGTTCCTATACAAAGTTCCAGTGAATAAACAGACATAATTTGGTAATAAAGGTAAAACCTACATACGGAATGCAAATTGGTTCCAACAGTGAAAGTGCTTAGCATCCGAATGTAGACAGAAATCTTGCAAATGATTGTATTCTTTCCAAATGGCTAAACCAAATAACTATAAAATGGACCATCAATGAACTTGGACTCAGATCCTTGAACATATGCGAGTAGGAGTTCAGTGACTAAATATCTTGCAGGAGCAGGAGGCCTCTATGTGCAATATCTAAATAAAAGTAGAAGGGGAAGGTTGATTTTTTTTTCACAGATCTGTCATCACTTTACTCCCAACTGGCTGCATAACAGAGTATATGAGACTTCCTTATTCACAGGCCCTTCAAGTTTATTCAAATAGGATGATTAATGCTCAATCAGCTGTCAGAAAGTAAAATAACTAGGAGAGACCTGTTTG
Organism: Mesitornis unicolor; assembly: GCF_000695765.1. Classification (NCBI taxonomy): domain Eukaryota; kingdom Metazoa; phylum Chordata; class Aves; order Mesitornithiformes; family Mesitornithidae; genus Mesitornis; species Mesitornis unicolor. The sequence goes on from NW_010207806.1 coordinate 78,630, forward strand.
CTCTTTAAAAATAGTTTTCTTTCCAGAAGAGTGTAAAAATTGTATTTTACATCCCTGAGATTAGAAGCAATGAACAAATAAAGAAAGCCTACTGTATTTTAAGTGTGTTACTATTTTTACAAGGAAAAGATCTAATAGAACTTTGGCTATTATATTAAGTTGAGCACAACAGCTGGCCAAGACCAATACTTGCAGAAGAGGTAAGGTCATTTGTGCTTTTGGATGAATTTGTGTTGATCAGAAAAAAAAAAAAAAAGCCTGCAACTTAAAAAGAAAACAACAACAACAACAAAAAAACCCAAACAAGCAATGAACCAACCAAAAAAAAAAAAAGAAAGAAAAGTGGAGGAGAGGAAGAAACAAGCTCTTATTGCAGATATGGTTCTTGCCATGTTGATGGTTAAGAATGAAACAACAGCAAAGCTTGCAATGTTAATTATTGTCTCTTCTTCAGAGGTAGTCACAGTGAAATTTAAATTATAAATAGTCTGCATTATTTGAAGAAGGAGATGAATAAGGGGTTTGCAGAGGATGTTAAAAAAACTGATGCAGCACTTTGGCAAGCTAAACAGGCAAGGTTGCTCTATTTGATCAAAGTGGGGAAAACACTTATCCCAAGCTGTCTGCTTTGTTTATAGTCATTGCCATTCTCTCACATCATATGCCTCTTTGCATTATCGTAGTGTCTACATTTTTTATTTACTGTTGAATGATCAGTGAATCAGCATCCAGTGTATTTTTCTGTGACAGATTTACATAAATCTATTGAACTCTCTAACATTTTTGCTTAAAGCAACTACTATAATCTCTCTATGAATGCTAGTTCCTTTACTCATAACCAGAAGTGGACATCATATAAAGAATAACAAAACTATGAGCAATGAAAAAGGTTATGAGAATTCTGTGTCAAAATGGACACAAACCCCTGGTGTTACACTGTTAAGGAAAAAAAAAAGTATTTCTGTCTTTTGGGCAAGAAGAAATAACTTTTCCACCGTATAATACATTCATTAGCCTTCCTGACCTCATCATTCCCACCTTAAGGTAGATGTAGCATCAAAGAGAAGAACATCTGTTTGACAGCCATATTTTCAAATTCAGCTTGTTAAGTAATGGTTATTAAACGACCACTTTGAAATTTATTACTTGAGCACCACCTCGTGGAACTTGCTATAACTGCAAAACCTTCTTGAAATTTATCCATATGCATAAATATGGCCCAAAAAGGCAACAGTGATATGTAAGCAAATAGGAAATCGTTAAAGTAACGATATCATATTAAGATAATAAATATGAATATAAATATTTAGTTATAAACAGCACTATTTCTCAGAATATATTTCTAAATTATACATTATATGTCATTCTTTCATAGGAAGTTTTGTGCTCTAAATTGCCAGGGTATATATTACTTACTTATTTTTCCAGGTAATCCTAATAAATATAACCAAATAAGTTTTACAGAGTTATTTAATGCCGCCATGTTGATTGCACACATTAATATGCCTTTTATTTTTATTACAGAAAAATAGTAATCTTCTTCTCTGGTTATTTTGACAATAGCCCTTACACATTTAAAATAAGCACAACCGATAAATTATAATGTATTCCAGAATGTTTAAAGCTTTTATATATTCCTTTTATTAACTGTTTAAAATATTTGGATGTCAAACAGTGCAGAACGTACTACTGAAATAATTATGTCAACCATTCATGACATACTAGGACAAACGAATATCTGAGATAAAGCAGTATGTAAAGCTCAGGATAAAACAAACCGCAGCCAAAACCAAAACACTTAGAACAAAAGGGTTATTCTGGTACAGAGTGCGATCTCTTTCAGGATATATTTAAAAAACAGAATAAAATGTTTCACATTTGAACCAACATAAAATAATCATTTTATATTCAAAGGAAGCTAATTTCAATCAAAGAATCACAAGAATCGGATCTGTGCCTTATTTTACTGACTTTGCAATTCAGTGATATGATTTTCCTAGAAGCTACTAGATTCAGTGGTTTTGCATTTTCTAAGAAACCCACAAAACTATTTGGCTTCTAAAGAATAAAGGCAGCTAACAGATTTAAGTTTAAGCTTTTTCAACTTACTTTCAATCACTCACTTATCTCACTTAAACCTAGACTGAGACTGAGCCTAAGGAGCATTTCAGTCAGTCCTTCCAAAAGGACTGGTCATAGGCTGCATAAACAACTAACTTCTGGGTGGGTTCACAGGCCTCCAGGAAACTTTTGATAGATACCTGTACTGGTTTTGGCTAGGATATAGTTAAATGTCTTCATAATAGCTAGTATGGGGCAATGTTTTGGATTTGTGCTGAAAACAATGTGGGTGGTGAAGAGATGTTTTTGTTGTTACTGCTCAGTGTTTGCACTGCATTCTGGGCGTCTTCTGCTTCTCACACCACCACACCAGCGAGTAGGTTGAGGGTGCACAAGAAGTCAAGAGACGACATAGCTGGTACAGCTGACCACAACTAACTAAAGGGATATCCCATACCACATAACCCAATTGGTCCAGGTTTTGTAACTTCTGCTACCTAATATCCTATAATGTTCTAGATGTCTTTCTGTGAAAGAAATATCCAGGAATCTGATCACCCTCACTTTCCTTATCAGTAACTAAAAGGACTCAATTTGCAAATATGCATTATTGATGTAAAATCAACAGTGTCATTGTTCAGATTTAGGAACTCCGAGTACACAAAAAGTTGCATTGGTAACTGCTTTATTATCAGATTTGTATTTAGAAATATACACAAAACTGTGAAAATCAAAAGGTTACGAAGCACTCCAAAATATCATCCCCTGCCAAGTTCTGTATATGTTTCTGTGTCCGAGGGCAAAAAGACAAAGGCAATAGTGAAGTATTTTGGAATCAACTTATAAAAAGAGGAAACAACAGGACAGAAAAATATAATTTTACAGCACTGCTGAGAAAGTCATTGCATAAGGAAATACAGTAGCACTGCTACTGGCTTCACAGCTATTCCACTTGCTGATCAAAGTTGTATATTCAGACAGACACTCTAACAACCAGATCAAAGACATTATTAATAAAGGTTTTAGAATAAAGCACTTTTAAAACATCTTACAACTCCCAGAAAGTGTAGTTATAGGCAATAAACAACACATAGCCACTGCTAAATTAGTTCAGTAAGCAACAGCTTAAGTGCAAAATCATGAGAATGTGTTTTGTAGTTTAGGTTTATGCCACCTAATTTTCTAGGCTTTATTCCATGTGGATGGATTACATCTTCTGTAAAACATTTCCCTAAGCCATTTAGGCTTTAAAACAAATCAAGCTATAAAACTGCTGGTCAGCAACTTCCTTTAAAGTTAGTTTAAAATACTTTTCAAGCATAAACTGTGTTTGGGGAAAAGAGTAAAAACTATTCGAAAATGGTTTGCCTGTGTCCACGAGCACATGGGGTTGTCATATATTAAAACAAATTCAAAGCTTCTTCCAAATTTTCTTCCTTTCTTTCTCAACAACAGACAAAAATGCAGACTCTTCTTAAAGGGAAGGTATTACCCATGAAAGGGTACTGGAAGAACTGCAAAGTGACCTAGAAACACTGGTGTCGGTGATCTTCCTTGAACATTTCCCTTGGTTCCAGATACTTTCTGAAGACTTTCAGTTCTTCTGGATGAGTGGTCACATTTTTCAATTGCACACTGCATCTCATGTGACCAGACTGTCCAGGCAAATTCAGAGTCAAGTGACAGATCACAAGTTTTGATTTCATAGTTTTTCCCTTAATTTGCACAGATGGTGACTGCCTTTTGATCCACCTGTAAATGGCCATTTGAGCTGAATATTCAAAATTGGCTTCATGCAACACCTGTCATACCACTTTGTTTGATAACACCGGCTAGAGAAATTGTTTCTGATCAACCTAACTGCTCTATGACTCCGCAGGTCATGTATTCAGGACAAAGCAACACTACTTGAATTTTGTGAACTTTTAAAGCATAGATGTCATTTCATGTTTTTTCAACCCACTGACAAGTTCTACTTATTTATCTTCTTAGGCTGAAAGAAAAGGGTGCTTTTTGAGCTTTGTTCACCTTCAACAATAAATGGATTCTTGCATGCAGAAATAAACTGCACACCTGCTACAGTGTTAGCTACAAACTGACTAGGTATCATACAGCTTTATGAAAAAATATATTTTATCCATCACCAGTTAATCAGCATCCACTAATGTGGCAATAAACTTGCTGTGCATTGTCTGTTTATCAGAACAGACACACTGTTGTAACTGCTAAATGTAGATAATTAATTTACCAACATTTCTAAAGATCTCTCTCATAGTTGCTGTTTTCTACTGGAGAAGAAAGAGTTTTCTAGATTAGTAGAAATTATTATGTTGTGATGAAGTACGATCAGCTACAAATAATATAATTCAGGGCTAATATGTTTTTCGTTTTACATTCTTTCTTTACCTCATACACGGATTTGGAGATGTATCCCTAAGCAAGTGCCAGTTCTGGGTGTTTATCTAGCTGCAGTGACCTTCAGTTCTGCTTTCATAGCAAATACTTGAAACTGAATGATGACTATTGTTATTAAAGACAAAACTTTACACATGAAGTAGGTGTTAGTTGTAGCAGATATAGCACTGTTTCCTG
>NW_010207806.1:83313-98461 GCF_000695765.1 Mesitornis unicolor
ACAATCACTGAAATGTTTCATCATCCATGCTTGTTTTGAATTAATCGAGAGTAAAATATGTGGATCCAGATCAGGGTTACAGAGATCATTAGCAAACCTGTAATTAAGTGCAGGTTGTGTCGGTAACTCAAAATTATCCAGAGATAAATAGGCATGTAAATTTTATTACTTCCAATCAAATAGTGTTTGCATTACAAAAGAAAGTCATGAAGTCCTAATATTATGCTATCTATCTGATCTTTAGTTAAAGGATCTGCCTTCCAGTTTTAAAAGCAATGAATTCACTCAAACAGCTTTGCAGAGTAAGATCTTAACATTTTCATGTTTTTAAATCTCAGCTGAGAAAAGTATGTGATACCACTGCTAAAAGAATTTTTATAAAATCCAAACAGCTCATATTGAGGAGAAAGCTGCTGATTTTGCTTTCAATGCTTGATTATTATTCTTTTGAAATAAGCAATAATCCTGGTCACATCTGAGTTTCAACACATTCTCTTCAAGACTTCAATTTCAAATCAAGTACTAATGTTACATGCCTTTACATGGTTATTGTTCTAGATATTTTAATAGCTTGCTCACTTTCTTATTTCTTGGTCCAATGCAAATTTTCCCAGAGTAACAATTAGATGTATATTTCCCATCATGCTAAAAAATAATTTAGCCCACCGTGTTAGACATTAAGGAAGTTTTATTGCTGTAATGTCTTCATGCAGCTCATATCCTCCTGCTCATATTTAAATGAGCTTGTAACTTTAACCTTCTGGGAATGCAACTCCAAACAAACTACATACTACTTAGACCTCCTTCAGTCTTTTGTTATCCCTATGTATTTGAGAAAGAGCCCAGGATTCCCATCTCCTGTGAAAAGAAGGTGAAAGACTGTCTAGGTGTAGTTGTGTCCACTATCCTGGTTTTTGTCTTCACACTTTGTTCAGGACTAAGAGCATTTCCAACTAGACTTTGCTGGCAAATAGTTTCCTCATCTTGATGCATATAAACTGTAAACAGCAGTATTTTGAATTTAATCTCTATATCATGTCAAACAGGAATGTTTTCCTAGAAATAGTAAAGAAACTATATTATTCTTGCCAGTTTTATGATCTGAAAATATCCCTTTAAAAGTAAGATGTAAAAATATACCTAATAAATGTCAAGCGTACAAAACCAGAGGAAGTCAGCCATGGTTGCAGTGACACAATTTTTTTTTAATGTGGCGCCATGATGTATGAGCTACTCTATAACTTAGAAAAGGAACACTATGTCTTAAAGGCTTCTCTTACATGTTTCACTTTCCTTAGTAAGATGAAGCCTGTTTATGCACAAGTACTAATTCAGTAAGCTAAAATTTAAGATGATAATCTGATACAGCTGTCATCAGTTCTAAACTTTGTGGGATCATCTTATTTTAAACAAGCATATTCTAGTTGCAAACACATTATGATTTATGTGAAATTATATATTGAACTGATACAACCTGACACCTTCACAGTCTATCAATGAGTGCCCTAATGTCAGGATTTAGACAGATAAGCAAGAAAGATCAGTAACCTTATTAATGGGTACTATAGTGCAGAGAGTTCTGTGTTTCACTGTACAGGACTTACAAATACTTGCAACCTTATGATGCTAATAAGAAATAAAAGCACTGGGAAAATACTAAAGTGAGCAAAAACTGCTTTGCAGTTTAGCTAAAAATAAATAAAAGCAGCTAGGGTACACTGTTAATATGAACCAAAAATCATATGTTTAATTGCATGTGCAAACAGATTGTACTTATAGCATTTTTTTCAAAATCTACTACAGATTTAAAGAGGAGTTGAGTTTCCCTGTCAGTTATTTACTAGAGTTTAATTAGTATAAGCTGTATCAATGTAAGCATCAGAATGAAGTATGTGTACATTCACAATACTGTTCTGGAGGTACACTGAACTTAATCACATATTTTATAAAAATATGTACCTAAGTTGTGCTCATAAGACGCATACATACATCACTAAGCAATAACATTACAATTAAAATTCAGTCATTCCTGTTTAAGAAAAAAGTGTTCCCTTTTAAGATAATCCGTCTTACTATGGATAATATTGAATTTCATTGTTCCTGGCTAGAAGCTACCTGCATTTTCAGTTTGCGACTGCCTCACACATCTGCTGAAGGAATGCATGCTCCTTGTAATAACAAGATATGCAAAATATTTAGACATAATAGGATGACAAAAGTCACAAAACACAATTCGTAGAGCATGTTTCAAGAGTGTTCCATCTATGCATAAGAAATTAATTAGCAGCATACCAGCAAACAGTGCATATGAGTATGTATATATTCTGTATTTATTGTAGTAATATTACATATCACCAGGGGAAATTACACCGTGATGAACACCTGTTTTATATAGGGAGCCACTGAGACATTTATCTGTCCCAAGTTTCTTTTCAGAAAAAAACCTGTTTGAAGAGACAATGCCTTAACCCCTTTTAGTAAGCTCCATATAAAAGAGTTTCTTTAAATACTTTTAGGAAATATGCAGAAGTACACTGGAAATTACACCCATATAAAGCTGACAAAGATCCAAACCAGAGAACATTAATGGTACTCAGTTTTATTCACTAGCAGTAAGTAAAGTTTGAAATCAAACTGCAATTCATGAGTGTTGTTGCTTTGGTTGATTGGTTGGCTTTTTAACACCACCTTTTCCCTTTGCGGAAAAGCCTTCTGAAATTAAGCCCTAGTACAGCCTTAATGCTAGATAAAATTATTTTATTTGTCTTTATTAGGAAAAATTAGTGAAAGATTACCATATTTTTTGTTTAAAACGGTCATTTTCTCTTTTCTTCCCCTTCTGCTTTTCAAGAAATGTTGGCAAACAAATTAGAATAATTTAAAATATAATTTTAAAACTGCGTCCACATCACTGTCACCTCTAGGCTAACAGTGCGCAATATAATTGGAATATCTAAATACTACAGCGGTAACAGAATAAAAATAAAAATTATCAATGATCTTTTACTGCAGCAGCTTAATTTTTAATAGCTTTAAAAGATGCAATTTTGAGATTCTACATATTTTCAATATAGCTACAACTTTACTGTAGATTTAAGAAAAATTCAGTTGTGAAATAGAAAAATAGCAAATTCTCTTTTTACACAAAGAATTCAAAGACAAGTCACAACAAGATAAGGCACAACTGGACACTTCTTGGTTATAATATGTACCTAATTACTCATGAAGTATCCAAAAGTACACATTTCCAACTATCTAGTAGCTGCTTTGCACCTAGCTAGATGGCAGGTTATATTAGAAATTACCCCATCAAACAATCTGAAAGCACATGCTGAATTTATGCTCTATTAACAAATAATGAATAAAATCTACTTTGTCTAGTAAATTAATTAATTATATTAAAATATTAGCAAATTAATTATATTAATTTGCTAAGTATTGATGGTAGAAGTACAAGGAAACTTATTTTTCAAATTATTAGCAGGTGTTTTGGTGTTAGTTGCTTTTTTTATCCTGGAGTCTCTCTTCCTGTTCACTGGTTTATAAAATTGCCATAAAGGGCTACATAGAGTTTTCTTCCAGATGTCAAAGTGTGAAAATTGCACTATATCTTGCACTATTACTTTTTCTCTTAAATAAATACTAAGGAAATTATCCAGGTTTTACATCTTACATCATTTAAGGAGCTGCAGGGCTGCCAGAAGTTTATCAGCTGCTAAATCATGTGTGTGTATATTGGCAGTAGATTCCTTTAATTTGATAGATTTTTCACTGAGTACATTACAAGTAGAGAAAGAAACCACTTACAAAACTTGGATATTTTCCAGAAGCATGGGCTTAAAACAATGTAATGTAAGATCAAGGAGCCAGGGCATTTCAACAAAGCTGAAATCAGCACAGCATCCGTCACCTCCATGTACTCCTCAGAGGATATGGTCAGGTCAATGGGAATACAGATTTTGCCCTCGGCTCCTGTAATCATTAAAAATGCTACTGCCAGTTTTTGTTTATTAAAATTATATTTGGTGGTGTTTCTTCACACTGCAACTCTCCCAATCACTGCCATCTATCACTAAACCCATTAAAAGGGGAGGCATACTTCTAGACTGACAATCAAAGAACATTTCCATGTCAAAAGTAACAGATACGTGTGTCCATATGTTAGAATAATTCTATGTTTGGTAGCCAACAAAATCTAAAATGGAAATTCAAGAAGTAAACAAAATCAGCCTGCCACATGTCAAAGCCGGTGCATGATGGCCTTGAAAAAAATGCAGTATTTTAAAATGGTCTAGCTGATTAACATGGAAATAGGGCTTTTCATAACAACAAAGAATCCAAGTAAAGATTTTTTTCTAACTTTTAAATAGGTAGATATTCAATTAAATACTGACTTTTAGTGGTTACAGAATAGTCAAAATAATAATAAAATAATATTACTAACTATCATATTATGAAAATATGAAATCAATGAAGATTTAAGGGAAGGATAACAGAGCCTGATATGGACTGCCTAGCGCTATGAAAATTCAAGACAAAAAAAGGGGTGGAATAAACAAAAGGGAAAGTGAATGAATATCGCATTCTGGTTTGTGTTTGAAGCAATCACATATACAAAAATGAAAAAACACAAATGGAGTTGCACTTACTTACAGGAGGAACAAAGGTCTGGAAAGGAATCTTTAGTACCTTGCTACAACAGTTAAAATTTAAATATTCATTAATGTTTTATTTTTGTAGTAACTAAAGCCCTCTTAAGGCAGCTATGTTAAATTAATGAAATAAAGTTGAAACTTGATTAGATCAAAAATCTGCATTTTTGCAGATACAGAAAGGATAGATACAATTCAAGTCTTGCAGGTTAATTTTAAGTTTTGTTAATATTTTCTAGTGCAGACTTCAAAATCCCAGTAGAAAGGATCACAGTATTATCCTAAAGGTTAAAGGAAAACAAATCTTTGATATATATTTATGGCTGCCACATGCTACACATAGTTTAGAAACTGCTCAGTCAAAATAACTGTATCTAGTAATTGGGTGGATCAGTGGTAATATGCAACCAGTTTACAAAATCATGAACTGTCCAGGCACCTGATGTATTTACATAAAACCTAATACTTAAGGAAACAGCAATGCTACTTTTTTAGTGAAGGTAAATGGTTGGTTATGATGAAAACAGAGCACACTACTGTGTTCTCATGATCTGAATGTGCTCATAATCCTGAAACTATAACAAGTATTTTCATAGCCTATCACAAAACTTCAGTCTCTGCAAAAGTAGACAAGTTTTAATGCCCACCTCCACACACAGACTTTAGGGACACAAAGACCCTACTTTTAATGCTTCATAAAGATGATATATAAATTTGAATCCTGTCTTATTTATTTTTAAACTATAACACTTAGTATTTTAACTGTGACTCTGTTTTCTAAACTCTGAAAGATGCTTCTGATTCCTTTCTTGGTAGAAGCACTGCATAACTGCATCTTCTAAATGAGCGTGATCTCTGTTAGGAACAGCAGCTGGAGTAAAGGCAGCTTTTCAATAGCAGTAATGCCTCCTACATATACAGTAATACCAAATATTAATCACTGTTAACATATAAGCTAGCAGGCTCATAATTTTCTCAGCAATACCCCATGCTGTTAGCAGGTACTTATCCTGCTGAGAAGAGGTTAAGTGGATACTGCTGATTCACTGAGGCAGGTGGATTGTTACCTCTGTTGCATGAAAGGGAGTAGGAGTGGCTCCCTAGGGAATGACAGGATTTTAAGATTAGAACAACCACTCCTGCCAGAGAAGCGTAGGTACAGTCTAGCCCAGCAAAAATATTCTGATGCATTCTATTGATAATCTGGTAAAAGTGACTAATCTCTAGGAAGAGATTTTACACCGCAGACTTTGCTAATTTTGCTTTTAAGACTGTTCACACAGACTATTAGGTAACAGTCACTGAAAAATAAGCAAAACTCACAAAAACAATTGAAAAAATATGTTTACAGGAAGAAAAATTAACATGTGGATCTTCAGACTTCACAGTTTAATACATGTGTGTATTTTCAGCCGTTCTGTATTTGAAAAGTAACTAGATCCATGAAAGCTCTGACTGATATAATTATAGGTCCTGAGGTCTAATGATGTATTATGGCAGTACGGAAAACAAAATTTTGACAGATGTGAACAAAAACAGGAGGCAGGGTCTCCAGCTATGTCTTTATTAGAGTTAGCAGGTATGACACCACATTAGTAGCCATTAAATCTGGCATTTGGTAGCTAGGATTAAGAAAAGGTGGCAGCTCAAGACATGGCATACCATCCTGGAAAGGATGGTCAGTACTAAAAGGCAGCTGAAATCCTGTGCTGTAGCCTACATGGCATGAATTAATTAGCACAAGGTTAGCTTGAATATGATCACACATGCTACAATAGCATAATAACTGTATGTAGATATATCTTTAGTTGCAAACATATCAGAAAAAATGGGAGAGAATAGATAAGTAGGAAGTCTCGTGACATCCACTAAAATGATATGTATATATAATATATACATCATATTTTATCAACTATTGCAAATATATCTTTGTCACACTTCAATAACAAATATCGTATGAAGTATGCAAAAATGAAAACAGACATCTTAAAATGGTGTATAGTCACAGACAGCAATGGTATTATAACCATTACAACAAAAGAAGGACATGGAACTATTGGAGTGAGTCCAGAGGAGGGCCACAGAGATGATCAGAGGGCTGGAGCACCTCTCCTATGACGACAGGCTGAGAGAGTTGGGGCTGTTCAGCCTGAAGGAGAGAAGGCTTCAGAGAGACCTATTAGCAGTCTTCCAGTTCCTGAAGGGGGCTTACAGGAAAGCTGGGGAGGGACTGGTTTACAAGCGCAGGTAGTGATAGGATAAGGGGTAAATGGCTTTAAACTGGAAGGTGGTAGATTTTGATTAGATATTAGGAAGAAATTCTTTACTGTGAAGGTGGTGAGATACTGGCACAGGTTGCCCAGGGAAGTTGTGGATTCCCCCTCCCTGGAAGTGTTCAAGGCCAGGTTGGACAGGGCTTTGGGCAACCTGGTCTAGTGGGAGGTGTCCCTGTCCGTGTCAGGGGGTTTGAACTAGATGATCTTTAAGGTGCCTTCCAACTCTAACCATTCTATGAGTCTATGATTTTTGTTGATTCAGAAAGGCCAGAGTACCTGTTTAGGAAAAGACAACCGGATTATGAATGGGCTAGCTCAAAAGGCCAATAAACAATATATTTTATAAAACATGCATACATTAAGTAATCATTTATCCTACATTTAAATAGTTCAGTGGTATAGTAATAATGTGTAGGAAAAACTAAAAAAACTCATTATGAGAGAACTTTTTTTTTACAATTTAAGCCCTCACCTCTCGTTAGTTCCTTTTAAACTTTGTGTACTTTTACTTTTTGCCACTCACCTGTTTTGCATAAGCAATATACAAGAAAGCACTGTACAATAAATGCCCAATAGCTCCTGGCCTTGAACAGCTTATTCGCCTAATTGTGCATCCCTTGTGGATTTTTCATAATATGTTACAGATCTAATTTAAATACTTTTACAGATTCATCACACACATTCTCTGAGGCACATTTATTCAGCTTACTTTAAAAACTTCTAATGAATTCTCTCAATATGTAATTCTATATTCAGCATCATGATTTGAATTAAATATTATTGAATAATGTGTTCATTATTGGATATGAATTATAATTAGAGTAATAGTAACCTTTACTATGATAACCATTTTATTGCCTTCTCTTGGAAACTTTATTTCCTACCTATGGAAAACCTTTGTCTAATGGACCTTAAATGTAAGGGAGACATTAAGCTTTAACAGTCCCAACTCTGGAGAGGCTGGAATTAAATTATCAGAATTTTTCTTGAAAAGCTAAACATATCCTTCTGATATTGTGCCACCAATCATCAGCACAAAGGTGGCTAATTTACTACAAGCAATATAATATATGCTAATACTATGATGGGATCTAGATTTTCAAGTTACGACATATTAATTTTGAGAATGATTGCTCTACTGATGTATTTATCATAGCCTTGAACAGAAAAATCAATCCCTGGAAAGATTATGAAGCACATCTTCTTGGAATCCATTTCTAAATGCATGAAGTACAAAAAGATAACTGGTAACAATCAGCATGTATTTAACCAAAGGCACGTCACACATCAAATTGACTGCCCTTTATGGTGAAATTATTTGCTATATGGATGGTAGAAGACCCACATAAGTTATATGCCTTGAGTTTAGTAAAACTTTTGATGCTGTGGTAACAGCATTCCCATTCGGTAGCTGAGGAAATATGAACTGTAGGAAGAGATAGTTGGATGCATTGAAAAATGGCTGGAGTACCAGGCTTTGCATTGGGTTGTCAGAAAATAGGGCATCCTAACTTGATCCTGGGGCATTATTATCCAAGTGATCTGGTTGATAAATCAAAATGCACCCTAAGCAGATTTCCAAATGGTAGTAAATTAGGGAAAGTGGTTGATGACTAGCAGAACAACCAAAGTCCACAGGGGTTCATAGAAACTGAGCTAACAGAAACCTGATGAAATTCTGCAGGAAGTAGATATTTCTGCAGCTGTGATGAAATAGCCACATGTATCAGCACAAGCTGCAAAGTGAGAGGCTGAATAGTAGTCCTAGAAAAAAAAACCAATGACAATAAAAATACCCCCCAAAGCCCCTAAACACATTAATCAACGAAACAAAAATAAATCATGGACAGCAGGTGTTAGCAGATTGAGCTAAGTTACTAACCTCCTCTACTCCATGCTGGTGAGATTACACCCAAAATACTACATCCAGCTTTGGACCCCACTGTTCAGGAGGGATCTGGACAAGAAGGGAGTTAGGGGCTCAGAGCACATGACTTCTTGAAGGGAGAGCAAGGGAACAGGAGCTCACCTTGTTCAGTCACATGAACAAGAAAGCTATGGCACAACCTATCAATTTCCTCCAAACACTTGAAGGATGTATACAAAAATGAAGAAGTTAAACTCTTCATAGTAATTCATAGCAACAGAAAAAAAGGACAACAGTCACAGTAACTTGAAGACTGACAAAGGAAATTCTTCTATGACACAATGGTGCTTCACAAAGAGGGTGTGTCATAGTACTGGAGGTTCTGAAATCTCCAACCCTTAAAGGTTTTATAGACTTGATTGGACACAATCATAAGTAATTTGGCCTCGTGTTGGCAATAGTCCTACTCATACTCGCAGTATGAGGCTGGACAGAACGATCTGCATTTCGAGATCCCTTAAAATCAACGTTTCTAAGATGCTTTGAAATAATTGGGGGAAAAAAAAAAAATCCCACCCCCCAATCATATTGACAATCTCTCCCTCCAAAATTTAGAACTTCAGAAACATATGGTGCAACAATACAAAAGCAATGCATATCAATACAAGGGAGTTTCATTCTTTCGGATAGGTTGATAACTCTAATACTATGAAAAGTATGTCTCAGATCGTAAACAGCAGCACATTTGTACATAGACACATGTGTGCTATCCACTAGAATTGTACACAAATATGAGTTTTATTCAACACTCATACTAGATACCTCCCATTTGCACTACAGTACAGAAAAAAAGTAGTAGGTAATGCACTTAAGAAACAAAAAAAAAACAAACCCAGGGATGTATTTTAAACTGCAGAGAATCTTATTCATGCTGACATCTGACTTCTAGATCATGATGCATCCTCTATTTCTTGCAGGTAATGAAAGATTTTTTTTTTTTTAATGTCCAACCCATAATAATCTACAGAAAACCCCTTGTATAATTACTGTACTGCCACTTGTTTGATTTCTGCTCAGTTACTCCAAGTTAATGGCCCTAACGCTTTTAGGTCATCTCACTAATGTGAATCTTAACTGACAAGCTGTGCACCATTTGGATCAAGATTTAGAAACTACTGTACTACAACCTCGTGCCTTGAAGTTACTCACATTTCAGATTCTCTAAATGCTGCTATTTCTGGTACAGATGCATTACAAAGAAACTGCACCATTTGGCTAACTTCTAGATGGTAGAAATCAATTTTTTTGAGATAAATAAGAGCATAATAATTTGTGGCCTAGTTTGAACTTTATAATAAGGCTGACACTATCCTCTGAGACCCCAGAACAGAAGATCACTCACATTGGAAATATCAAGCAAAAAAAAGTAACTCTCATGACTTTTTCATTCCAAAACATGATTTTTAAAAATAATTTATTAGAGAAGTACTTTATTTTTTTTAAACGAACCCAGAGCTTAAAAAGTAACAGACTGGGAGCTATAGAGACTAATATCATGTTTATCCTCCAAACAGGAGTAGCACAGATAACTCTAACATTCAATTATTATGTTGATGAGAGGCACAACAGCTATTTGCAAAAAGAAAATTCATTGCAGTGCCCTACTTGTATACGTTAGTTGCATTTTGAAGGCTGAATTTTCAGAAGCAAGGTGACCAGCTTGTACCACTCCTATTTAGATCATTTGGTCTAAGAACTTATAGCAACATGCTAGAGCTGAAAAGGGCTCATTTTTAATAACTTTTAAATTAAAATTATTTTTAGTTTTTAATCTAACATAAATAATTACCTGTTAATCCCCAGAAAACACTTTTTTTTAAAATTTAAAGCAAAAAATAATAACTTCAAGAAGATGTAAAAGACTGAAAAAGCACAAGCAGAAAGGCTTTGAAACCCAGACTCTTAGGTAAAAGGTCCTTAGATTGACTGCAAATGTGTATAAGTCACATTTCTTTTGAATTAACATTTTAATCGATACAGATTTTAAACATAAGACAGGTTTTGGTTTTTTTACACACCTGATTCCAGAACTTGATTCTTAGTTGGTTCACAGAAACTTCTGATTATACAACTACAGAATCAGTTAGTCACACAGACACCCACGTCAAATTCTTCAAAACTTCATTTCATTTTAATATTGACGTATATGAAGAGGAAAAATATATTTTGTTCTAATTTTGAGTTATGTGTGATCTTATACAATAAGTAAATTCCAAAATCCTGTTTTGTTAATTGTAAACAATTACTCCTTTTCTAAGATCTATTTTGGTATATGTCCAAAAGATATATTTTATGCTTTTAAGATGCAAATGGTTCATGGGAGCAAAAACACTTACCAAGACATAGTTGTTTTTCATAGTCCATTAACTGTAAAACTAAAGTCAGAGCTTGCAAGCCGCTGAAGCTAGAAACTACAGGTTTTGCATGCCATACAGCTAAATAAACTAATCTCACCTAAAAACTGAGATCCTGTCCTGAATCTCAAGGATACTTGATGGAAATGTTTCAACCAAATGGAGAATGGGCATGTGGAATCTATGATATGGGTAAGAATAATGGATTTCCAGTAAATAGGTTTTTCATTTGTTTGCTTGTTTTTGACAAAGATTAACAACAAAAACGAG
Source organism: Mesitornis unicolor (assembly GCF_000695765.1). Taxonomy (NCBI): domain Eukaryota; kingdom Metazoa; phylum Chordata; class Aves; order Mesitornithiformes; family Mesitornithidae; genus Mesitornis; species Mesitornis unicolor. The sequence continues at coordinate 94,793 of NW_010207806.1, forward strand.
GACTATGCTCACCCCAGTACAAGTCCAGATTATATCCCAAGTCAGTATCCTACCATTGTGTTATTCAGAAGTAGCTGATGAGAGAATACAAAGCACAAAATTTCTCTTCCGTCTTTCTTTAGTGTGAATGGAAGGAGAGAAGCAGGTTTCAAATCACAGAAAACATTTCCTATTCAAGTCTGTCTCAGGAACAGTGCAAAAACTTACATTCTTTATACGAAAGTCTGTAAGCTCAGTTGTAAGTGCGCAGTGCTGATCTGAACAGTCATGTAAGGAAGAAAGAATAAAATAAAAGCATATTTATAAATGATTGTTATTATTACTTCTGTTACAAAATGTGATTACTAAATCCTCATAGTTTTAAGTTTGGAATAAACTTCTAGCTATAAATTTGCTAAACATTAGCATTAGGATGAATAATCATATGAATAATAAGGTCACAATTAAATTTTATTTCCATACCTACAAAATTATATTCACAGCCAGAATTATAGTGATAGCTCTACACAACTGTTTTTCCATCTTAGCGATACTATAACACTCTATATACACAGAGCTTGATTTTCCCTATGCCCAACTTCACAAACTTAACCTTTACAGAAAAACAATTTCCTCATAAAGTAAATGGATAAACAGCTTTTAATATGTTGAAGAAATGAGAAATTATCCTATCAGTGGTCTGTATAATTCTGTCCTTCAAGTGAAAATTATTAAAGAAAAATAATCTTTTTATAATCATTCTGATGCTTCTTTTGTATTTGACAGCTGACCATCCTTCATTTACCCTCCTCTGCACCATAAGCCCTGCATGTTTTAAACACTATAACAAAGAAATACTATGCAAAAATATAAACCACTATTACTCATAACTGAGTCACAGCAACATGAGCTGTAGTGTGTTGTTTTAAATTAACATGCTTTGCTCCTAAGGCCAAAAGAATTATAAACTTCACTTTAAACTGAAGGTATACAACATTACACCCAGTGAAATTCTTTCTAAAACAGAGCTCCTCGGAGAACAGTACTTTGACAGAAACTAAAATGTTTTATGTTCTTAAACATCTACTAAACTTCAAATGAGCTCAAGCTAAAGCTTAGAATCAGGCACTACGGTTCACAAACACTCATTTACTACAGCTATTTCCCACGAATAACTAAGTTTGAAAATGAGTCAAACAGAAATGGAAAGCTGAACAATTAAGATCCTCCCCATAAGCCCATCTCTATCATTTTATTAAAGGCAACTGGGAAAACCCATACTGAATAACTAATTCAAAATTATATTTGTAGAAAACAAATTAATGTAATAATTTTCTTTCTGACATTAATTTAAATCTCTATGGATGCTCCAGCAAATTTACTCTTTACTATGAATACAAAAAGTTATGAAAGCCTTACTATGCTGCTTTAGGCACAGATTCATTGCCTCATTGTTGACTGTAATGGCTATTCCCATCCAGCAGACTTGCTTTAAAGCAAATACATTTTCACTCCTACACTTATATCAGAAATTCTAAATATTGCTATGCTGTCTTGCTACGCTAGAAAATGAGATAATTTCTAAGACTAATTAATGAGCATGAGTAAATCATTTATGAAGCTCCAGTTTTGCATCTTTTACAATCTTTTCCTAATTTTCTCCAATCAAATGGCTGGCTTCTTACATTTTCTAGTTTATCCTATGCTTTTCAGGACTAGAATTTTCCAACTCCTTCTAAGTTTTAAAAGAAGATATACTAGTTTCAGCAATAAATAAACCAAGCTGGGAAAGATATTATACAATAGACAATCTCTACGTAGAAGGTATTCTATAGAATAAATATTTAATCACAAAGTGGTCTTCAGTGTTGTTCTGTATCTACTTCTGCCTCACTTGAAGGCACGGTTCAGGATGCTGTTTTCTGCTCATGCACATTTCTTAACTATCAATAGGTTTTTGGGATGGTGTGGAGATTTTTATTGTTATTTTTTTAAACAAAGTTCTCATTTAACATCTGCTGGCATAAGAATTAATGTTCTACATACTTGCAGACATGAAATTATTACATATTTTTGTTTTTCCAAAACTCCTTATTGAAAGGTCTCTGTATTGTTACATAAACTGCACAGAAAGAACCTAAATCCTTTTCTATTAGCAAAAAGATATTAAGACTTTTGTCGCTAAGGGAATTCACCTGCTTTATGCAATCCTCTCTCTGAAGCAAAACACAGAACTTAAAAAGTCTTTCCTTACCATGCTTAAGCAAGTAGAAGAAATACATTTTTTGTGTAGTTACTCTTCTGAGTTGTGCATGGCTGGTTAATTATGGAACCTTAGAGTACTTAGTACTTTACAAGAACAAGGATTATTCTATTATTCTGTAGACAGCATTCTATATACAGCCATATATCACTAATACATATTAAAATTATTCAATCAAGGCAACACTGACAGCAGTTTAACTTCTAACCCGATGTTTACTTAAAACATTTGTAACATAGTGTATCTTGAACCTATATCTCTATATCCTTAAAAAAAAATCCTCTAAGTAGTAAGTTGCAAAACTCAGTTTTCTACATAACCTGCCATGTATTATGCTATGTGTTTCAAACACTATCATTTATCTGTTGAAGGGAATGAGCTATTAAAAACAACTCTTCTATGAATGCAAAAAAAGACACAGATGACACAAAACCAAGAATAATCCAGTGTTACACATGAAGCAAAATTATATACTTCGAGAGACCAAAGTTATGAAAAAATTGTAGGTTCGTTATCTGCCATCATTCAAATTTGGATCAGTAAATACTATTTATTAGTGTATTTATCATTTTTTCTTGAATTAGCAGGTAAGATACTATAACCATCTGAACAGGAATATGCATCTTTCTTTGCGAGACTTATCTTGAGCAGTGAAAAAGACCTTTCTAAATCATTAATATATTAAAATTACCACAATGTAATTATGCATTAATCTGATATAAAACAGCTAGTGTGCGTGACAGGTGCTGATTATCTATCATTAAACTGAATCTTCTAAATATATCAGACTTTTAAAATGGGTCTAACTCTAAACTACTGTCTCAAATTATAGGCTTAATTTTAATAGTCAAATGTAGCATGGAAAGAAATCAGTGGTTATACAATTAATCTGAACAATAATAATTCTGCAAGTATTTAAGTTAATACATTAAGTTTGTTTCAAGTTAGCTTAAAGTTGATAAAGTGAGATACTTTTGTTAATATTAACAGTAGCTGGTTTCTAAATTATTCAAACCAAGTCTACCTGCTGATCTTCATTCAGATGGTAAGACTGATAAAAAAATAGAAGGCTCAAATGAAAAATAATCACACTTTGAAGGTGAAGAGCTGTTTCTTTGATGTTTGTGAGGCTTACTTCAGCTTGTAAGCATTAGGGTGTTGACAAAGGTGAAAAACAATGAGACCCAAACTGTCCCCTCTGAGAAACTTCTATTCATTAGACTCCTGCGGGTATCTAAGAAGAAATAATATTTCTGATACTAATAACTTTTAAAGTTATTGCTAAATATTAAATACATCAGTTTGCAATGCTGCTTGTAGCTACTAGGTGCTTACTAGCATCAGATAAAAAGAGTATGAATTAAAAGGCAAAAGATAGTTATACTTCACAAAATTGCAGATGAAGCCAAATTGCAACCTTCCCCCCC
>NW_010207807.1:0-64581 GCF_000695765.1 Mesitornis unicolor
AATTGCTGTGTTGTACAATGTAAATGGCAATTTAAGAATGTGAGAAGAATGTGTGTATTAACACAGGACAACATGAATGATATGGAAAGACTATTGACTGCTACTGTAAGGCAAGTAGTACATTACACCTTATTTCATATTATCATGCCGCACAGAGGAGAAAGAAGGATATTTACTATTGCTGCTCTTGTAAAACCTCATGAGACAGTTAATATAAAACCACAAGACTCAGAATGAAGGGTAATCTTTAAATCAAATGAAGGCATGAAAAAGAAAACAAAGTAACTTAATATTGATTCAAGTGCTGCAGCCCTGAGGAAGACTTTGGAAATCTAACTATCTTATTAAACCCTAAAAACAGTTCAGGTTACCATATCATTTAGCACAGGAAAATAACGTGGTTTTTATATCCAGTTATACTTGTTTGGACTTAATGGCTTCTATAAGCATGCATCATGTACAGGGGACTTGCTTTAATTTTTTTTATTGTACCTTTAGCAGAATTATGCCTCCTCAGTCTTAACTGGAGTGGAATATACTTCCAATAATCATCAGGAGAGTTCAGCACCTATATTTGAGAAGAGCATGTCAGTGCAGCAATAAAGAACTGACCTAGTGTTTCAAATACTAATATAAGTACATTTAGAGATAAGATTTTTCTGAATTTTACACAGTGAACTCAGTGAATGGTTCATCTTGAGAACGGCAGGAAGGAAATTTCAGTGGCAGGATGGGAATCTGGAGGACACAGAGTTGTTTGTACACTTCAAGACATTACATTGTCTATCATCTTAATCTCTTTCAGGCTTGACAAAGTCTGAATTTCTTGTTTCTCATTGTGGTAGTGATTTTTCTGTTTCTCTACTTTTTAGTAACTGCAACTATAAAAAAATCTTTTATTGCTATATTTTAAAACATTTTGAGCCGCATCTTAGAGCTGATTTGTAAATGAGTATGATTGGCATGATGATATCGTTTCCTGTTATGTATTAGAGTTTAGCATTACAGGGACTAACACGATTTTTCAGTCCATCTTTCTAGAAATTTCCTTTACTGCAGTCTCCATTACTTTACCCAGCTTAGCTGTCTAGTACCAAGTGACAGAACTTGTATCATTCCTCTTGTGTGCAGCATAATGTACATCACTGCCAGAAAGATTTTGCTGTATCCGTTTCTCTGTGCTGAACAAAATACCTTTCCTTTCTCGGTGTTTAAGCCCTTAAGCTATCTGTAGACAATTATCATGTCTCCCTTTTGTCATCTCCTATCCAAGCTAAATATATTTTATTTCTTTTAATCTTCCTTATAACCTAGAATGCCTAGATCCAAGACAGTTTTCATTGCTTTTCTGTAAACTCCCTCCAATTTGTTGACATTTATCTAGTGGTGTGATGCCTAGGACAACATTCTGTTGTACAGCTGCCATTTTCTCAACTCCTAGTTATATGCAGAGATCTATTAATTTCCAGCCACAGTACATGATTATTCTATGCACGAAAATTCCTTTGGACTTCCAGGTATTCAAATCACACCTAAATTCTCATTTGTATTCGTCCAGTCCCTTATCCCTTTTGCTACTCCTGCTTTACATATTTATTTCATCTCCTTAATTATATATGTATTGGAATTACAAAAAATTCATACTGATCACAATTCCCAACTGAACCTTATTATCTTTTGTTTATGTTTCTAATTTTGTTAGGTTCTTATCTATTATTTCTGATATGATGGGTGGTATATTATTGTCTCAAGCTGGCACGAACTCTGAATTTCATTTAGCTGCAGTTCAATATATAAATAAACCTTAAAAGTGAATGCAGTTTAAACAATTTAAGATCAAGTACACAGAGAGTGATCTATCACATTTCAGCAAATTGCTGTCACCCCTCACCTTTCTTTGCAACATTTTTCTCCCAAAAAACAATGTTTTATCTCACTAGGTACCAAACTAAGGAATGTGGTTTACATCAGTAAAGTTGAAATATTTTTATAACGAACCTTTATCAACTAGGTTTATTTGTCCCTTTCAAATTAAAAAAAATCCACAGGATTTTTTGAGGAAGTGTCTATTATGCATGAAGGCACAATATTCAGAAGCCATTAACCTTCAAATACCTAATTTCCAGTTGAGTTGAGCACATACTGCCACTGCCTTTTTTAACTTGAGGATACTGCTTGCAATGAGGCACTAAGTAATTTAATAAGAAAAAGAGAAATTGCTTAAGTCCATATCTTCTGAAGTCTGTCTGTTTAACCATTTCTGAGGATCTTGACCTACAAATCTGATTTTTTACATGATACAAAGGGTAGCCTTCAGTTACAGGAGAGAAATTACCAGGACAGTTATATTTTCCTCTTTTGAACATCAGTGTTAACTTTGTCTTGTTGTTGTTCTTCTCATTTCTTCCCATGATCTTTCCCCCTCAAAGCAGAAAAAGTCTATGTTTTTGTAAATTCTTTCATTCCCTTAGTCATTTAAGATTCATAGTTTAGAGTATCTAACTTGCATACATTAACATCTCATTCATATTGCTCATTAGCTTCTTATCAACAGAACTGCTTTCAGTAGCAATTCTCTCAAAGCGGTCAAACTGAAACCTCTCAAGTGGGTTTCAGGCATGGAAATACACCAATGATTCAGCCTTCACCTCAGTTTGAGACTGAATTGCCTAAATTGAGAACTGCATCACAACCAGCTCCTCAGGCGTCTGGAAGGTGACACGAGCACTCTCAGAGGTGCCTTCGCCAGGCACCCACTCCTCCCACCACTGACTGGCCATGGGGGCTTTCCCGAGGGGCTGAACAAGGATGCAGTGCTTGGGGAAGATCAGAAGGGACTGGTGATCCAACAGAAGAGCACCTTCAGTGAAATTAAGTTTAAAAAGAGCCCAGCCAGTCAAGAAACTACAGAAAGGGCAAGGAAAGATCTTTCCTCTTTCCAATATGGTTCAGTTACAAGGAAAGGCATTAAGAACATACTTGAAGTTGGAAAAAATTGTTGTTTGGAAAAGCATAGTTGAAAGCATAGTTTCTCTCCAATATGAGGCTTCTTTTTATCCCATGGCATCAGGAATTTTCTTACATCTAGATGCTTCATTCCAGTGCTCGGGTTTGACAAGCTGTAGTTGGAGTAATAAGATGCTTTCTAAATGGATTGGCAGACAAATTATTCAGTGTATATAGAAAATTTGTGGTTTGGGTTTTCTTAGATTTACCATCTGGGTCTGCTTAAGGTACAATTTCACAATAAAAATTGAAATACAGACAAAAATATTTATACTGATGTGTGGTACAGATGATGTACAACTCTGTAACAAATATAAAAATAAAAGGAATGTGCCCCCCCTTACCTTTTCTTTTTTTTCTTTTTCTTCTTTTAGAAGACTGCTTGCAATTGCTGTACCCAATTTGTGGAAGAGTAAAATAAAACAGAAAGCCAGCAATTAAATGTAAAATGTGTTACTGCTCACTGAATTAGAATATTTTTTCCATATTCATGCCTATTTCAATTGAACAATGTACTTTACACCTTGAGATGATTATCTGTATGGATGTTGTTGCAGCAGGAGCAAGTTTGGTCTGAGTGCCTTCAGCTTAACAGAATCTCTAGTGTCATGATCCGTGCTTCCCTTCCCTGCTCACTAGATAAAGAGTGACAAAGAATGTAGATAAAGTCTTTTCTCCACTGTTCTTTTCAGCAGCTTGGGCAGGTCAGAGCTCTTCTCATGTTCACCATCACTGCACCGTATCTATCATCTGTGGTTAGCGCACTTTAACCAGAACATGTGTGGCATTTGGATGTTGCAGAATCACCTGCTTTGAGCCATTTAACCCACGCCATGCCAGGTCCATACAACATCCATCCATACTGAAAAGCAACATCCTCCCACTCTTGCTTTAAAGCAAACTTTACCTCTAAAACACACACACTCACATAGGTCTTACCTTGCTCATTTCCTGACTTGAACTATATGGCCGTAATATCATGAACAAATTTTAAGAACTGCATATTCCATTTCAGACAATCAGAGTTTAGTCATGTTACCAAGTGCTCCATTTATTAATCTTTCAGGTCCAGTATCAGAAAGAAAATTTTCTGGAAACAAATATATTTTCTCCAGGTCCTCTCATGTATCTCATAGGCAGTGATATGGCAGAGATATTGTGATGAAAAGAGATTTGAATGCAGGTGATTCTCAGGAGCAACCTCCCAGTGGCTGGAGCAGCTGTGCTGGAAAGCATGTCCGGGCTTGCCCAGGTGAGGGACGTGTTAAGGCCTGCTACATGCCTCTTTTAACTATTTCTCTCTTCTTTTCTCATCCTCTTTTCCTTTTTCCCTTTCCTTCTTGCAACACTTTCGGCTGCAGCAAGCTGTAGCTGGTGGTTTTGGTTTTGGTTTTAATTAAGGCAGCATTAGTGTTGCTGAGTTGTGTAGTGTTGCGGTAACTTTGGGCTGTTTCGGTATCTTGTCGGTGCGCCGTCACTTATGTGTTGTTTAAAAGTTTGAATCCAGTGTTTTAAGGGCATATATATTGTTTAGTAAAATAAATTGCTTACACCCTCCTCCTGAGTGATTTGTATTGCTCTGTCGCCATGCTGGGATAAAAGAGCTCACTTTTCAAAGCGGGCCATGACAGATGTAGCTGCCAGCTACATGTGAGCATAAGCAAGAATTAACATACTAGGGTGCCTCTGGGCTTGGAATGCATAAGAGAGACCTTACACTTTGTGACCTAGATTTCCATGTGCCAACTTGGTGCATCTGGCAAATTTTCCTGGTACTTCTTGATTCTCTGTTATTTTTTCTTGTCTCTACATTCTTCTAAAGAAGACCTGAGAGTTCTTCCATCACCAGAACAATCCCAGCAGCCACAAACACTTCATATGGAGGTGTTTCTATGTTGCTGAAAAACATAAAAAAGTATTTAGGCCAGTACTTTGTGACTGTCCTTCTTTGGAACCCTTTCAAAAGAGAGCTGAAAAGAGAAAATGATACTGAACACCAATGGTGGCTGTAATATATTTTAGTTGGTAGAAATATCAACAGAAAATTTTATATGTACATGTTTGTATATGGAATGCAACAGAGATTTTAGTACGAAACTGTAGGTTATTCATTAGCAGGGTAACACTAGCAAGACTAGAATACTCAGCTGGATTTTGAAAGACACTAAAAAAAGGCTATTACCTTGTAAAGGACCTTGTAACTTTCTCATAAGCTCCCCTCTGATCTTAGTTCAAGTCACAATATACTTTCCTCTGCAAATTTAGGAACAGCTGTTGAAATCCCTACTAAGGGACAACTCATGGCCACACAAATGAATACTCTGTATTGTGTTTAAGTGTTAACTAAAAAAAAAAAAGAAATTGTTGTTGTAAGTTATTGCATGCTGTACGTTATGATACGATTCCTCTGTTGCATTGTGTCACCACTGCTGTCACAATCAAGGTATAATAACAACCACAGACTTTTGACAAGATTCATAAACTTTTGGTGAGAATAGATGCTGCTGTTCCCAAGGCCATACCTGCTAGGCAGGAGAAGTCTTCCACTCTGCATTTTTATGACCAGAAAATACAACCCAAGTCCTGAGTTTCACAGCCTCCTTAGCCTCCTGCCACCTTCCATCCCTTCTGAGTGTGTTGTCACGCCTGTTTCTATAGCAGCAGCGAGACAGCTGTCCAGTTCTTTTATTCATGGTATAACAGTCTGAGGCAACTGCAGTTGTCTGCTTGATGGCTCAGAGATCCTGTTATCCTCACAAGGGTGATCTGCTGTCATTCATGTATTCAACAGCGGTTCATCAAGCACTCTGCATTCTGTGCTGCAGCTAGAGTCGACACAGTCTTTCTCATTGTCCTCTGCTCTTCAAAAGAAGATGAACCCTTTCAGGGGAGTGCTCTGTGCGACTCCATGAGCACACTGCCAAGATGAATGGGAATTTTTCTTTGAGTTCCTAAGAGAGCAGTATGTGTCTTTGTGAACACTCTATATGAGATTCCTTCAGTCTTGACTCATTATTTTATAAAACAAATATTTGCATTCTGTTTCTTTTATCCTATATAACTGATCTTGGAAAGATGCAGACAATGTTAGCAAAGGTATATCCCCCCACTTCAGTAGTATAATCTGGAATACAATCCTCTGCTGGGAAGTATATTCAGGGAGACATATAGTTCAAAGTTTCTTCCTCGTCAGGGAATATGAACAATATATCAATGTCCTGGTGCTCAGAGATGCCAGGCAAGCCTGTTTAGGTGCTTCTGAAAAATACTACTATGTCCTATGTCAAAAAGTAAGGTTGTGTCAGTTCTTCCTAACTTTTCAAGGAGAAAGCTGCCTCTTGGGATTAGTGCAGTTATCCATGATCTGTCTTGCAGGGACCCTGAGCAGTCAAACCAACCAACTTCAGTTGCTTCAAACTGCTAGACCATGACTAGAAGATCTAGACAACTGTCCTAATACCAGTATTTCAATAGTGTTCCTTTTTGTGTCACAGTCTAACAACAAATGTCATGCTTTACGTCTCAGATACCTGGATTTATCTCTGGAAAGTTACCCATTTTTCTGGTTGCAGACCCTTTTTCCATTTTTTCTCTTCTTGAAAGCATTCCTTCCAAGTAAAAGACAGACGCAGATAATGAATTTGGAAAAATTGTAATAGTTCTGTTTCCATCAAACAGTATAGTTCCCAGAGATCCCACTTAAGCCAAGAAGAATTCTGCCATTAGTTTCAGCAGGCACAGTGCTAATCTTGCAGTGCTTATTGTGGACTTTGATCCTGTTGATGCTTATCTTTAGAAGTAGGCATGCTGGGCTTCTGCATGAAGTTAATCACCTGTGTGAATGCTTGCAGATAGACTATCAGATTCTGATCCTACAAATATTCATGCTTGAACTTAACATCAAACACAACAGTGTTCAAACTGAGTATGTTTTCTGTAGTTTCAAAGCCTTCTGGTGAGAGAGGCTGTCACCTACACAGTGCTTTGAATTAGGTCCTGAACTTTTTTTCACTGACTCATAGTGTGGTGTGTAGGGTACTTCGATAAAGCTCATCTTCCTAAGGGGAAAGATAAGCAAAGTTACTTTCTCATGCTTCAATCCCATTTATTTATGTGTGGCTGCATATTTAATTTTGGAAGAAATTATAATGTATTAAACATACAAAGCCTGAAAGACTAATTTTACTGCTCCTGAGTGAGTATCTCAGTGTAATAATATTTCTAATAAATGGCTTATGTATGTTTCATAATTTTTATGCCAACCAAATTTTGAGCAATGAGACTGAAATTACAAATGTGGGTAGGCAATATTATCTTATTCACACAAATGTCTCGGCTCAGCTGTGTGAAAAGATACATGCTGCCTTTAGCAAATTCTGAGGCTTTTTAAATAAAGCAGTGAACTGGTAATGATGCCAGTCAATTGATTAAATAACCTATTTCATCTACAGATAGGATTTTCTTGTGATTTTGATTAAACAAAATTCTCAAAAGGAGCGTGGCACCTTATTTGTGATATTTTTACTATTCAAGTCTTCCTGAGCTATTGACATTCTTGAATCCCAATCTGAGATATTTTCTTTGAGAATACACTATATGCCCCTTTCTACCATTGCTTTCTTCTACAGCAATAAACACATTGCTTGTCATTACATTCCCTATATATTCTTTCCATAAACCACACAAATCAGAGAAGAGAATACTATTTTTTTTCTTATTCTCACCGGATTACATGCAATGAGGTGTCATAGGTAGGCATGGTCCTCTGGCCTTTATGATCTAAATGTACTTGATGTTGAGTGCCATTTTGTTTTTATTGTCCACTGTACACAAATGGCTTTCTTAGTTTCATCCTGCCTAGTTTTTGAGAAACATCATCAAGGTATGAAGAGACTAACCACAAAAACGAAATTAGTGTCTGGTGGCACTGCATCAGAAAAATTATTATGCTGTTATGACTACAAACAGTAGCATCAAACGTGAAAATAGACTTGCAAATTAATTAGCATTTAAGGGAAATGAGTTTGGAATAATTATCAGATTGCTTTTAAGCAGTTACATTTACAAGTACATCTCCACTTTGTATTAAGCCCTTATTAGGGAAAAGTGACAAATGAGTGCACATTTTGAGTTTTGAATCAGTTCTGTGTTGATGCTTTTTTACAAAAAAAAGGCTCGGGAGAATAAAAAGCCAATGTTCCCCACAGCTCCAGTGAAAGTGAAAGTTGCCTATTCCCAAAGGCAAAGAGCCTTTTATTGCTCCTATAGATGTGGGGGAATGTTTTTCTCCATCTTCCATACCGTGACTCTTTTAACATCCGTTAGGTAAGGGATCTTTGAGTAGACTGTGTCAAACACCTATATACATTCAATAGGACATCTCTTTACAAGCCCAGTGAGGCTACTTCTAGCCTACTGCAGCTAGAAAAGGATGTAAAGAGATCAGACCTGATCCACTCTTCATCGCTATTCATACCTTAAGCACTATTTCACATAACTTTTCTCTTTTTTTCCTCTAAGCCTATCTAATGCTTTCCAAAGTGACTGGTATAAGTGATCAAGGTCACAGAAACTGTGCATCAACTTCTTGGAAGCTCAAAGATTTCAAATAATCTGAACACCAAAAATACTAAATATTTTATTATATCCCATTCTCCCTTGAGCATTTCAATTCTGCAGAAAACAAATTAACAAATCATTCTTTATTGTCTTCTTCCTGCACAGATGGTAATAGCTGAGAAAAGAAAAATAACAAAACTTGAGCCAGCTAGACTGCTGTTTTGATAAATGAGTAATCTTTGCACATTTGCATCTACTTTGTTTAATATTTTTCCCATACAGATACTTCATCGATTGGAAGAATGATGTGGACAGCTACTTTACAATAGATGCTACTGAAGGAACCATTGCTACTAATGAATTACTGGACAGAGAAAGCACAGCACAGTACAATTTCTCTATAATTGCAAGTAAAGTTAGTAAGTATGACACAAACTGAATTAATATGTTAATGTGTTATTTTTTTCAGAAAAATGTATGCTCAGGCATAAATATGCTGTGAAGAGGTTATTAAAGAAGGACCAATAAATATTTTGCCAGACTCACTGGTTAAGTGTGATGTTCAAACAGCCCTGTATAGTAAGGTTTTTCTAGTAGCTCTCACGCAGGCATAGTTCCCTTGGAAGCTGAAAAACCTATTAACAGCACAAAGAGCATGAGGACCTGTATGGAGACCTTCCAATTCTTATTTCTGATTTTGCAATTCATTCCTTATGAAACTAAGTTAGTCAATTAACAGGCCTGTCAATCTGCCTTTTGAAGGTAGAAAAATTTAAAGACACATTTAAGGCTCTAAATAAATCCAACTGTGTGCTGCATCTCTGCTCATGTGTTTTCTCTCTGCCCAAGACTTGATGTGTAACCACCTGTTTTCTTTTGCTATATGATTGGTGGTGGGTTTGGTTTTTTTTGTTTGCTTGTTTCTTGTCTTTGTGTCTTCTTCTACATAGTTTTTTTTAATATGTAAGAACTTCCTTCTTCCAATGTATTGTGTAGCTGCAGCTTTATTCATTGCCATGCTTCTGTGTAGTATTCCTCCTTCATGATCCTATGAAACTTAAACACTTGTAGACATAAACCACCCTCTGAATACAAGTCTTTTGGTTACTTTTGTTCAGTGCTGACATAGAAACACTGAAAAGGGCATCTCTTATTAGAGAAAAAGTGGACTGAACAGTGTCTTGGCATGTATTTGATTACGTAAGGAAAGTGGTCTGATAGTCAATCAATTGCATAAACTTGCCTCACTTACACTATTGTTACTTAAGTACTTTCAGTTCTTCATTACCTTGTATCTTTAAAATAAACCATCTCCAAACTAGTCACAGACATAAATTCTGTTACTTAAAAAGCTTTATTGATAAAATATATATTTTGCCTACTCACTGTGAGAGAAAAATAACAAAAAAACCCAAAACACCTTTTAGACACTTCCTAATGATCATTCTGCAAATTAGCTTTTCTTGAATAAGCCAATTGTAAACAAAGACCACTAGCTTTATCTCCAGATAACGAGAAAAAGAAATAAAAATTGCTTTACCATATATGTGGAAAATGAGGCTTGAATGGACTCCTTTCCTGTGCCTAAGACCTGAGGCCTTCTAAGTGATTGGTCCCCTTTGTTCTTTATAGTTTCAAAATGAAACCCTGTGTGAATCACAGATGATGCTTGTGTTACATTTTTTCTCACAACCAGTAAAGTCTTGAAGTAATATTATGACTTTTGACCAATCGAGTTACCTTTCGAACAATGGCACAAATGGCATCCAGTTTAGATAGCTAAACAATGCAGCAGGAAATTGATAAATGTAAATATAGATATGGATGTACCATTTAGACTTTTCTTACAAGCTGATAAATCTGACTATTATTACCACTAAAGCACCAAAAGTTATACTTTTTAAAGAAATACATTCCAAAAATAATGCAGAAGAGAATTACCTTGTGATTATTAAAGTAAATGTTTGTGATCACCTGCTGTGAGGAAAAAAATCTTGTTCAAAAGCCTGGTTGTTTAGGAATTTGTAAATTAATTTTGCATTTATTTGACATATATATTCATATATACATATATATATATAAATAAAATAAACATACTGAGGTTATTCTTCCCTAAAATCCAGGTCCTGCACCTTCATCCCTGCTTACACCAGACATGGTGCAGGTTGACAGCTTAAAGAGAGGCCCTTGGCAAACAGTTAATTATGAAATCTGATTGTCCTCGGCTTCCTTGTGCCAACTGGTGCAGTCACATCCAGGGAAGACTTTCTTACCCAGCAATAACAGTGTATCTTACATATGGACAGTATCTGCTGGTTCCATGTAGAGAACTGGGATAAGGGAAGTTATTCTACGCAAGTAATGCAATCACCAGCTCTGACCGTGTATCATTATACTATTATCTTTATTTCTAACTCTGAAAAAACTACAAACATCTGATCTAAACACTGTTTGGGAATCTATCTCCAAATAGCAGAACAACTGACTCTTGAGAACATCTTAAAGGTCTACCCAGTGTGGAGTGATGAATAGCCTGCTGTCATGTTAAAGACAAGATATCATAACTTTATTGTCACCCTTGTTAAAGAGGCTTGCCCAAAGTAGAGATCTTTTTAAGTGGCAGGGGGATGATTGCTATGCTGACACAGCCATGAAGGCAGCTGAATGCAGAAGGTCCCTTATTCAACCACTGAAATAAAAAATTAGCCTTTATATTGAACAAAGTGCATGAATAGGAAGGGAATTTTTCAAAACTTACAGGATTTTTTTCCTCCATTGCATTTCCCAATTTCTTCACACCTCCTTTCACTCTCTGATTATATTTCATTGTAGTTTCTTTTCTTAGAGTAAATCAACACTCCAGTAGCCTTCATGATCACTGTTTCTGAACATTTTTGATCCCACAGACTTTGTTCAAACTAATAAATTAAACATGGCTTTCATTCATTTCAAGCACAACAGCCAGCTGGCACTGAGCAGCCTATTTCTATGCCATTGTACACTCTCACCTTCCAAACAGGATGCCCGCATGTAAATCAATTCTTTGAGAGTTATCCTTTGCCCATAATAATTCCCAATACATGCATGTGAATTGTCCACAAGACCACTAATTGCCCCAGGCCAAAATTGTGCCAAGGGCTGCTCTAAGAATTTAATGGTATACAAAACCACAGTCTAGTGCTCAGAAAGTTCCCCAGTGTGTTGCTTAATCACCTAGTATGGAAATGGGTTTTGTATGTTACAAAAGAGGAAATAGATAAGATGCGTAAGATATTATTTCTGCTTTCTCATCCTTGAGGCACTAGTGAAGGTTGGAAATAAATGTAAAGTAACTATAATCCTTCCTGTCCAAACCATCTTCCCAACTCCTCTAACTCTAGGCCCATATTTCGTGAATGCTAAAGAAACCTCAGCCTAAATCTCAAGAGGGGGTTTATCTTCTCCTGCATGCCATAACTGGGATTAAGGAATCACTAGTTCTCCTTAGTGGTCAGTATCTATTTTCTCAGATATCTTGGATTTTCATAAGTTCATTAGTCAAAGTATTTTACATATTTTATACTACTGTAATATCCTTGAACCATGAAGATGTTAACAGATGACAGTACTCAGGCAAAAAAAGGAAGTAGGGTTGTCACTGTTTTACAGACAGGAGAACTGAAGAAGGAAGAAGCTTATTAATTTACAGGCAGAAATGAATCCTGAAATCAGTTTCTTAATTCCTAGGCTTATGATTTAACCAATTTTTCTTCTTATTGGTGTAACCTGGGTTTAAAAGGCAAGAGCAGATGTTTTCAGTTACTCACTTACTGATGCCAGCATGCGTGTTACTACTGTGCTTACAGGGTTCAAAAAGATTTTACTTTGAGACAAGCAGCAAAAAAAAAACCCAAAAACAGAAAATAGAGGTAAAATCTGCAAAGTGGTGTTTGAAATGCAGTACTTCATTCTTATTCACATCAAGTATTACAGGTTTTTGTAATTATATATGAATTGAGATCTATACACAATCTTCTTGCGGTCTTTGTTTTTTTTTAACTACTACATGAGTAGTTAAGCTGATTTCAGCACAAACCAGAAAGAAAGTTAATCACATAAATAAACTGAAAACCAGAAGTAGATCCATCTTATGCTGTAGTAATTCTGTTTTCTTTCATATTTGTTTTTTGCTTATCATTTATGGAAGATAAAATTCTATGTTGCTAAAATACTTAGCAAGAAAAGATTTTAACCTCTAATATATATTTCACAGAATCATAGAAAATAAATCACGGGCCATCACTGAAAAATAAATATGAAAAGTATACTCAGATTTGCGAATATTTCCAGAGCATGTTATCCTATCATGATATTGAGGCAAGGCAAAATGTCAGATCCCACTGTTCATTTTTAAAATATATGGTCCCATCATTTGTACACTGTTCCAAGACACTGAAAAAATGATTTATGTAAGATACTTCAAAAATATAACCTAAAAATTCTTCTTCTAGAAATGGATACATTTAATAGAAATTACTAAAAAAACCCTACTGTCTCCCATGTACATGATGCATAAACTTTAAATACATTCATTCTTTTACTGGAAAGGCATTTTTAACACATTTCTAAAAGGAAATGAACTAACATATATGCCTGTACTTTCATGGCAACATATTAATCTCTAATAAGTTTCAAGAATGTATCCTGAACTCCTGTTTTTCAGTGTTGCACCTTAAAATAAACACACAGAAACTAAAGGTAAACCTGAGTTACTCCATGTGAGTTGCTCTGCTCTTAGCAGTGAGCACTGCTAGAAGCGAAGTTTTACATTAGGTTGTTTCTGCCAGTAACTGCTTGAACTTGGCCTAGTCAGGGCTTTTCTGATCTCTGTATATATTGAGAGTCAGGGTCCTGCCCTGTACTGACTAAAATAAATTCTTAGTACATTTTTGTTTCCTATTTTACAAAGGAACCAATTCAACCATGAGCAAGCAATCTAGGTTCCTTTGGCTCTTCAAGTATCTAAAGAACCACTGCCTAATTCCCAGCTGCTAGGCCAAACTGTCTTCATTCATACTGCACAATGCCTTTCTCAGCAGAGACATTCTGCAAGTAGGGATGATGCTGAATTGGAAATGAATCAGGATTAAAACAGATATTATTAGATATGGTCATTATTAATTAGATATTCTCATAGCAAGAAACTGCAAATATTATGTGATTTGGGTAGTGGTTTTTTGTGGGGTTCTTTTTTAGATTCCAAGCCGAGTTTGTAGGATGGTCAGTTTATCTACAACTTGTAAACAGGTAAAACCACTTGCAGCTGGTCCTCCTTAACTAGGAAATCATTGAGGAATACTTTTTGGCTTTGACAGACGTCTCTTGAAAACATTTCATTTAGTAGTTCCTAAGAACAAGAAAGAAATCATGTAAAGTTTCTACGGTGGCACTATGAAGAAATTTTTGCCCCTTGCTGTGTTAGTTATAAACAGCAGAAATGCAAAGATTTGTATAAACTATGGAGTAAGCAGCTAATAATCTGCAAATAATTGAAGGGTCTATTTATGTCTGAAGATTCAAGAAAACTGTTCTTGTATGTAAACACAACCCCATGCTGACACTCCTACACCACCCTGATTCATAACATAGATTTCTTGAATAGTTAACTGTGTCAGTGTAGTGACTGCCAGTCTTCTTAAATGCAAAAAGATAAA
The DNA here is from genome assembly GCF_000695765.1 of Mesitornis unicolor. Classification (NCBI taxonomy): domain Eukaryota; kingdom Metazoa; phylum Chordata; class Aves; order Mesitornithiformes; family Mesitornithidae; genus Mesitornis; species Mesitornis unicolor. Next base: position 14,259 of record NW_010207807.1, read on the forward strand.
ATAATTATCCTTTTGCCTCACCATTTAAACTATTTGTATGTACCTGCTGTCTTGCAAGGTGTCTCAGCATAAAGTAAAAGAAAATATTTCCTGTTTTGTATTGAATCTGTGTCTCTGCAAGACTTCGCATTTGCAGATAAACTTGTTTATAAAATGCATCTAGTGTCTGATGAAGATCATCTGCATTGGTAGAACAATGGGAAAAGCATAATGTATACTCTTTTTTAGCACTTGTTTTGCACGAAGGTACTTGCTGCTTGCATATACCTATACGGTTAAAGAAATAACTGTTACAACATAGCCTATGATTTAACAAGTTGAATGCTAGCTGAACATGTTTCACTGCTAAATTTACCACCGACTCTGTCTGGCTTTCAGCAAGACTTTTCTTTATATCTTTCATTCTTACTTTTCTCCATCTTTTAAATGGGTATGCTCATTAATATCTTGAAGATGTAAACAGTGGCTAAGTAATAAATATTTATTTCCTATCTTCCATTGTGGAAAACAGAATTCAGTTTTAATAATTGGAAGCATTTTCCACAGTCTCCATGAAAATTGATCTGAGAAAAGTTTGCATCTTTAATTACAGGTACAACTTCAAATTCTTTAATTTATACTCTGATAAACATAATCATGTTGATTGATTCCTTAGTCCATGATGAGTAATGGATCAGAGTCTGGTACAAAACGACATTTGCTTCTGATTTCTCCATAGTTCAAACCAGAAATAAATGGAAGTCAAAAGCCTTCAGAAGTCACAGTACTGGGATCAAAACAGTTTATGACAGCTCATAGACACTGGTGATAACAGCAAATATAAATAGTATTTCTTAATGCTTTTCTCCTAAAAATCATTTATAGGTAACCCACTATTAACCAGCAAAGTCAACGTTATAATAAATGTCCTGGATGTCAACGAGTTTCCTCCTGAAATTTCAGTTCCATATGAGACATCTGTATGTGAAAATGCCAAACCAGGACAGGTATTTAAAATTTGTAATGCTTGCTATTTTGCTTTTTCTTTCCGTATTATTTATAAGAATTGAAATTTCTGGGTTTGAAAATGACATCATGGTTAAAATTCTTTTACAAATAAAATGTTAGTGTTGAAAATGCTCACCTTTTGGAATTCTGTTTGTTGACCTTTTTGGTCTATTTATTTTTATTATCCCTGATTATATGGGCCTGAGACACCATTTACTGTGCATTTAGTAACTATGTAAGGAGAAATAATCCCTTCCTTAAAGACAGTTAAATATAAGGGTAAAACTGCAGAGAATAAATGGAACAGGATGCATTACACATGTTTCCCTGTCTTATTCTGAGAAAAAGAACCCACATCCCCAAGGACAATCCTCCTGAAAGCTTGTTTCAATAAGCAGTTTCAAATACGTACATAGCATGCAAAACCTATTTCAGATTCAGATTATCACCTTATACCATAAGTAATGCCAGTATTAATAGTGCTGGCTCCAGAAGTTGTTAGCGTGCAATACTTCTGAATAAAATTTGTGTGATTAAACGCAGTGCTGGAAAGCACCAAGGCTGACCATCATAGATATTAACAGCTAATAGTGATACCAAGACAAGACTTGTAACTTCAACTGTGCAGGTTTGAGAGTTACTGCCAGCCACGGAAGGAACATATTCACCCTGCTGTGTAATCAGTGACTTCTCTTTATGTGTATGTAATATATAATCAGTCCAGTTTTATTGTCTTTATTACATATTTGTCCATGACTTCATATGATATTCGTATTTCATCTTTTTTTAAAAAAATATATGTTTCAACTAACTACCATACAGCCTAATTTAACTTCTAGTTTATCAGATACATTTAGTTAGTACCTTATCCAGGCACTGACAGTAGGGAGCCTTTGACAGGGAAGGCTGAGATAAGCACTGAGCTGTCAAAAATTAGAAATGTTTAGATATTTGTTACATAAAAAAATGCTTGCCTTTTTAAAAAAACAGTGGCAATTCTACTAGGAAACATTTTAACTGCACTGTGCTTACCTGAAATCTAGTAGATAGGACTCTGGGATCCAAAAGTTCCTTCACACTTAGATGATGCAGATCTTTCAACCCTCTCTAATTCATTTCAAGCTGTAAAATTAGGGTGCAACTTTGTGAAGTACTACAACATATACCGATCATAACAGTGGTAGCAGTAGCAGCAGATAAAGTGAACTGGAAGTAATCACTCACCTGAAAACAATCACTAGTATTTTGATACAAAAGATAAATATTAAATACTTCTGCTATGAATATAGAGTAAATCTTTCCGATTTCCTTCAGCTATGTCAAAGCGACACATTCTGAGACATCAGGAGCCCTCTGAAGGCTATAGTATTCAGACTTCTTGCCTCCACTGTTCACTATATTAGGGAAGTGAGAGTAATCCAGCAGGATTTCACTTTCATTGTTTCATTTGATGTTAAGTTTGCACTTGTACAAAACTGCTTCTTTTACCAGAGTCAATTGACTTCCGAATTAATATTAATCTGGTTTCAGGTGATACAGACTGTCACTGCAGCAGACAAAGATTTGTCACCAGCTGGGCAAAGGTTTTCCTTCAGACTGTCAGCTGAGGCTTCCAACAAACCAAATTTCACAGTTCATGACTACAGAAGTAAGTTGCTTACCCATATCTCTCTTTCAGAGCAGCAGGCTGTGATTATAATGACAAACATGATTATTTTGCATTACAATCATGTCTACAGACTTTTAATTTGACATTTCTAATTGTCAAACTATCTAGGACATACACTAAATAAATAATAATAAATTAGGTCTTGCACATATTCAAATTTTTAGGGCACAGGAACACCAAAGACTGAGATTTCCCTACTGCAAAACCACTGCTACCTGTTTTATTTTCTTCTTTTTATCATTCAAGATCTCAGGAGGAACTCATATGCCAATGCAGGTATATCTTTAAACAAGGCACTGTTGCTGCTTCATTTAAATACTGTTACTTTTCTAACTGTTTTCAAAGTACCCAGCGGTTGTGCTTTCTGGAGGATGCACAGTCCTGCAAAAGAATTCATTCTAAATATGGATAGTGCTGCTGTACTATAACATCCTACAACACTCTTAATTGTAGATTTATATAATTAACATCTCTAGTTTTCTCCTTGATATTTGTCATAACTGATCATGTTTTTATTTTTTTTTTCACTTGAATGATTTTGCTAACTGGCAAAGAACAAGATTTAAAAAAATTATCTTTTTTTTCTATCGTAAACATCTTAAAACATCTAGTCTTTTGACTAGTCACAGCTGAAATATCCTAATAAACTCTAGTAAATTTTCACCAGAATTTAATCCAATAAGGAAAAAAAAATAACAATAAGTTGATATGCTATTAGGTGTTCTTTAAAGAACTGTGGTATGATAAGCTTTTCACAAAAAAAGGCTTACATTACTCTGCAAAGAATACCTAAGATCATCCAATAAAACTCAGTAACATTCCTTTTCCTATTTAACTATGTATAAGTATTGTTGTTGAGAAAATGTATACAATTTAATTTAAATTTGAGATGATACTGAGTATGATGTAAGGGTTCCTTTCTTAAGAATTAAGTAAATCAAGCCCTAATAAGGACTAGAAATGGACAATACACAGCATGAAAAAAACTTGCCAAGGCCACTTATTTAGCCTTTTAAAAAAAACATTTATGTATATGAGACACATTATTTTTTAAGCCACGCACTTTTGCCAGTGTTATGTGATACAAAATTAAAGCCAACAAAATAAATATTACACAAGATAGCTATTAATCATTAAGACTTTTATCATTAAAAATGTTCAGGAAGAAATAAGTTTGAAGCAGCACAAAAATAAACCATGCTTGTTTTCTCTTTTTATATAGCTCCTCTTTGAGGATTATGAGATAAAAATGGTTTATGCCCAAGCTTGTGACTTTTATCTTAGTATGTCATAGGTAGCTAAAAATATTTTACGGATGAGAAAAGAATTTCACTTAAAGATTTGTAAATACAGTGTATAATGAAACCACAATCATTCATAATATTTCAAACAGGAATAATAGTAACTTATGGAGCCAAAAATATTTAGATCAGCATTTTATCAGAGACCATTCAAATAGTTTTATTGAGACAGACAGCTCAATGAATATGAAGGACAATCTTACCATTGATTCAAGTCCCTTTTCTTCTATTCTTGGAACATTAGGTCATCACTCTTCTTCAGAAGTGCTTAGTCTAAACAGTTTGGCTTTAATAGCTACTAGTATTTTAATATGTTGTGGCATTTCAACATATCACCCTCATTATGCTTTGCATCTGTGCCACACTGGTCTTAAAATTTTGGATAATACTTAAATTTGCTTCTTCTTAAAGTTGCACTGTAGCTTCTGTTATTTTCTGTTCCCTACATAGCTTTTGGTTGTATTTCCTTGTGAAAATTAGCATGATAAATTTTGCTAATGATTAAAATTGAAAAGAAAGAAAAGGTTCTCTGTATTTAAACAGAAGGAGGAAAATATACCTCTTTACAGCCTCTCTATATTTTACATTAAGTACTTTAATCTTTTCACACATTTGAAGGCCTATATGGGTAGCATATTTTTAATTATGTAGTCTTATAATACAAATACTGTGTATGTCTAAATATATTTACTCTTTTGGTCAAGATTTCTTTAAAGACAGCTTTAATTTCTTTCTGTCTATTTAATAAAATATCCTTTAATTTCACCAAGACCAGTTTTTTTAAGTAATTAAGGTTGGAAAGGACCTCTAAAATCACCAAGTCCAACCATCAACCCAACACTACCATGCCCACTAAATCATGTCCCCAAGTGCCATGCCTGCACATTTTTTGAACACCTCCGGGGATGGTGACTCCACCACTTCCCTGGGCATCCTGTTCCAATGCTTGCCCACTCTTTCAGTGAAGAAATTTTTCCTAATATTGAATCTAAACCTCCCCGGAGCAAATTTCCTCTCATCCTACCACGTGTTACCTGGGAGAAGAGACCAACACCCACCTCATTACAACCTCCTTCCAGGTAGTTACAGAAATCAATAAGGTCTCCCATCAGCCTCCTCTTCTCCAGGCTGAACAATACCACTTCCCCCAGCAGCTCCTCATAAGGCTTGTAATCCAGACTCCTCACCAGTTTCATTGCCCTTCTCTGGACACGCTCCTGTGCCTCAACGTCTTGTCATAAGGGGCTCAAAACTGCACATAATGTTCAAGGTGCGGCCTCTCCAATGCCAAGTACAGAGGTATAATGACTTCCGTACTCTTGCTGGTCAAGCTATTTCTGATACATACCATTACAAACTATTGTTTTAAATACAAGTCTTCCAGTTCTTCTCATGTCATTTTAACATATTTAATTCCTCAAAAGAATCTTTAAACTTAAAAAGGCTATTCAGTAATTAAACTCAATGACCTTTCTCATTTACAGTTTTTGTGAAGTGTGTTTAGCATGTAAGTTTGGTGAGGAAATTCGTCAAATATTATTAGATAATTAAATTTCCCCATTTAAACCAGTAATGTTGATACCAAGATGACTTTGGATCTCAGTAGTCTATTAACAAAATTTCTCTACTGTATAAAAATAACGCAATATTCCCATTAAAAATTGAGTAAAAAAACAAGTACACAATTTTTCATGCATAAATGTTTATGTGTATGTACCTATACACACACTCTTAAAAGCATTTCTTAACTCTAACTAAAAAAGAAGAAACTAGTATAATATGTATTAAAAAATAAGGAAGACAGTTAAATAATCTTTTGTGGAATGTTTTCCAACCATGAAAGACCTTTTAATTGTTTGATTATTTTTACAGAGCTGTTAGAAAATATCTTCAAGTAGAAACTCTGTATATTTTTTTTCAATATCTTCTGCCTTTTTACGAAAAAAGGAGGAAGGTCTGCTTTGTGCACAATTTAAAGGTATAATAACACAACCGTATTTTCACTACAGAAACCTTTAAAAAACATAAATAACATTATTTTCAGAGTTAGCAATTATGTTAGTAGCAAGGAGGTACTATGTGAAAGGAATTTTATTTTTTTTTGAGGAAACAATCTTGCTCACTGTGTTACAAATAATGCTTTTACAATTAAATGTGGTGTTTAACATTTTTAAGCACATGAAGAAGCCAAATAAACAGTGCTATTCTGTACAGCTAAAAACTAATTGGTGCTGTGATATTACAGCAGGTGTTATATGTTTGTAGTGCACCCAAGAGAATAAACTTTTCCAGGTTCCATACTTCCTCATAATATAACTTAATGAGGACAGAAGCACGACAGAAGCTCAAGGTTGTCATTTGAATTCTCTATAAATATAAACACAGGGAAATGTTATGTTTCTACACTGCGCTTTCAGCAGGGCTGAGACCAATCTTCCAGCTGTGAATAGAAGTGAGAGACCCTGGCAGACCTGGAGTGCTTTCAACTGAGCCACCCAACTTCTTCTTTCCACTTTGCTGACCTCTCTCTGCTCCCTAGAGGGTTGCTTCCCTGCTGAGCACACTCAGTTGCTCATGTAAGAAAGGGACTTTTCCTTCCCTCCAGACTGTCACACACATCATGAAAATTAATTTTCAGACTGCAGCTCCAGGCTGCTCTGTGTAGAGTTCAAACATATTCTTGTGTCCATATTTTCAAAAGAAACTTGAATAACTGAAAGGGGTCATAGAAGAGCAACAAAAATTGTTAAGTCAAAGACTTAAGAGCTCAATCTGTTTGATTCTTCTCAAAGAATAGAAAGCCAGTTAGTTGCATTGTAACATGTATTAAAGTGATCGACAATGCTTTAATTAGAAGAAAAAAAATGTAGAAATAATTCTATTAATAGAAATAGAAATAAGAATAGAAATAAGATTAAGCTGGATGACGTCAAAATAGATCTAAAACTCTTTATACAGTGCAGATGATTAATCATAAAAAGAACAAGCTGGTTTGAATCAAACAATTTTGAAACATTTTTCCTTTTCAAAACTAAATGTTACTGAACTTGCTGCATCCATGTGTCATGTTTGATTTTGATAAAAGAAGGGCTTCTGAAATAAGCTTTTTGTCAGTCAAGTGCTTTCTCAATGGTGTCTTATCATAACATATCTGATTTTGGATATTTAGGGTTCCTTCTTATTGTCCTTACTCAGAACTGCACACAATTATCTGAGTGTTGAATTCAGAGCCCTTAATCCTTCTACCTACTGACAAAAGGCCAAGAAAGGACGGAAGTCATAACATGGACAGCAAATGACCTCTTCTAAAGATACAATAAAGCATATGGGTGAGATGGCAAAATGGTGACCGCTGCAGGCTGCCTTCATTTAGATCTGTCAGCTAATTAATTCCCTGCTAATTTCATTTTGGTTTTGCTTTCAATGTAATTCTTTTAATCTGCATATAATTTCCTTGCTACTCTGTTTGATTCAAGAAAAGCAGTGATAACTGAATATCTACTGGGAAGAAATGACAAAACATAACTTCTAGGACTTATGAACACATTCATGACTAACTGATGGAAAATGTACTGATTATAAAGTACCCTGTTAGTTTCTGTGCTTATTTTTAATGTGGTAGGAAAGCTGAAGGGGTTTTGCATTTTGTCTAGGTATATTACTTCCAGTTTTTAAAGGAAATTAATTAATTGATGGAGATTTGATTCTAAATCCATGTTCAATCAAGGTCCTTTTGACCACAGGCTTGGAATATAAGGAGATAAAGAGGAAAGAAAATTTGAAAATACTTTGTAACCTAATACCTGTAATGGTTTTTCTAATTGTTATTTATGTCTTCTTTGAAATTTTAGCTGTCAAGCTAACCAAGAAATGGAATACTGTTTAATTCTCTGCAAAAAATAGCTGTACCAATCAGAATAAAATACCTCCTGTAATGATAAAACACAGCGATTACATAAAGCACATAATTCACTGAGTTTCAGAAATGAAATAGCTGTCTATTACTAAATGTGATACAAACTACAGCAGTGAAGTACACAATCAAAATCCTGTAATGACTGTGTCATGTTTTACAGACAACACAGCTGGGATTGAAACCAGGAGAAATGGTTACAGCAGAAGGCAGCAAGAGCTGTACTTTCTTCCAGTAGTGATAGAAGATAGCAGTTATCCTGTCCAGAGCAGCACAAACACAATGACTATCCGTGTTTGCAGATGTGATTCTGATGGTACCATCCTGTCCTGCAACGTGGAAGCAATCTTCTTACCAGTAGGCCTCAGCACAGGAGCGCTGATTGCAATCTTGTTGTGTATTGTTATACTTCTAGGTTAGTCCTCATGAAATCGTGTAAAGTCCATTACTCTGATTATTCATGTGCGAATTTATTTGTGTTGTTATTATCTTTATCTAGTGTTTAACAAAAGCCACTGAAAATGTGTGGCAGTTTATGAGAATCAGCTTTCAGTGGAATCCAAACCATATTTTTTCTCTGATACAGTTTTTTAAAAATACTTTTCTTGAAGAATTAATATTTTTATATTATTATCAAGGTAGACAAGTCCTACTGACTGTAACATCAGTAGGGACTTAGTAAGGGTCTTTATTTAATACTAACCAATATTATAAATACCAATATTTCATGCCAACTTGAGAAAGAGGAGAATGAAGAAATGAGAATGAAGAAAATAATTGTAATGTGGATTTTGACTGGCTAGATCCATGTAAAATGTTACAGGAACATTTTAATTTTAGGCAAGTATGGATTCCATGAGGTGGAATTATCTTTTGATATACATTATATTTAAATATTGCCTTATTTACAGCATGCCCAAAGCAGTCAATACTCATGTACCTCCTACTTAAAATATAGCCTTAATGAACCCATAATGAAATAAAACCAACTTTGTAGCTTACACAGGCACAACATGGACTGCAGAAAGATTTTAACAGATGTTAGCCTATGCCTTTTCTTGATACCAGTGGGCTTCCTGTATCTCATGCTTCTCCTTATGTCTTTGCATAGGCAAAAATAGCTGCAGACAGAGAATATAACATATGGATACCTCTTTACATTTGGAAAATATAGTAATTTACCACTTAAGTAGATTACTGCAGGCTCAAGGTTACATAAAAGCTTCTGAGTAGCAGTAGGTAAAAGTCAGAATTTCTGTTCTGTGTCAAAATTTGATATTGTGATAAAAATGTTTCAAATCAGAATGAGAATGGCAAATGGTCATACTTCCATGGAGTAGAAACTAGTAACAAATACACCCATTTTGAAGAGTTTAAAGCAAAACAAAACAGTATTGGGTCAATTTTTCGGAAGCAAGAAGAATGCTATCTCCTTTACCACAATTCCTTGGGATTACTTTTTTATTTTTAGGGGTTTCCTCCATAAAAGCATCTGGGAGGGGGAGGGAAGGTGAGCCTCAGCATAAAAAATATTACATTATGAAAAAAGCTTTAACTTGTTTTCATGTGAAGAGATAAGTCAATTAGAACTCTGTCTTAAGGCAGGACTCCCAGGATATCTAACCTCTCTGTTACAGAGCTAAGTGCCTAGAAGCTCTAAACACACAGCTGTAGCAAAGCTTTTCAAGATGCCACCTTTGTGTCCACTAATCTGGGCAGCATGAATTGTGGAGAAGAGAGATTGATGCTTTTCATACCGAAATCACTTACAATGGCAGAGTGTCTGAGAAAGCAGGAATACCTGAAACCTGAATTTCCCCCACATTTGCTAGGTGATCATGAAGGCCTTCAACAGAACTGTGTTTAGGTTTCCCTAATGGTTTGTTGAAATAAATACAATTTTTATTTAAAAAAAACCAAGCATATTCTATTGAAAATAATTATGTCAGAGAACTCTTTACCAGCTCTGCTGCCGATTGATGCTCTTTGCATATACAAATCTAATAAAGGAATTTTAATTCCTCTTTTGCACAGAACACCACACTGAATTGCTAAGATTATGTTTGAAAAAAAGGTTGCGGTCCTTTAATAACTCCTTTCCAATCATCCTGGTAATACTACCCAGCAAAACTAATGTATAAATAATGAGATCTCCAGTGCTGATTTGTAACCTAAGACAATGACATTTATCTTATATGCAGACTTCCTTCTTACTATTCCACTGATCAATTTAAAAACTGCTTTTGGATTTTCATTTCTTGCTATGAACCTGGCCTGACACAGAGTCATTAAAATTGTGGTTGAAGTCATTCTTGTCAAACTCATTTCTACACAAAAGACAGTAAAATTATTACCAGAATCAGGAGTTCTTTTAGCCCACACAACTGACCATGAATTTATAATAATTCCAACTTCTGTATTCATTATTGTGTTACTTCAACAAGAGAACTTAGAGCACTCTTATTTCTACCAAGGCTCTTAGGGAATTAAAAGTAACCAAAAAGCCTATTTACTACAAACAGATACTGCATTCAATGAAATGTATTTCCAAACACAAACTACTGAAAAAAAAGAAACCTACAAACCGAATGCCATTGAGTTGCTACTTGGAATAGAACTAGTTTGTAACATTTTATATTATACAGAATCATCAAATCACAGTTGGAAGACACCTTTGAAGATCATCTACTCCAACCTCCCTTAATACAGCAGGGTCAGTTAGAGCAGGTTGCTTACAATTCAGTTGAGTTTCGAATATCTCCAAGGTTGGATAATCCACATCTCTGGGCAACATGATCCAATGCTTGAACATTCTGACAGTAAAGAAGCTTTTTTCTTACATTTTAGTGGAATTTCCTGCATTTCAATTTGTGCCCATTGTCTCTTGTCCTGTCACTGGGCATCACTGAGTAAAGTCTGGCTCTATCTTCTTTAGTTCCATCCATCAGGTACTTACACACGTTGTTAAGATCTCCCTGAGATGTTTTATCTGGGCTCAGCAGTCCCAGCTTTCTCATCCTTTCCTCATATGGAAGATATTTCAATCCTTTAATCATCTTTGTGTCTTGACACCGGACTCACTTCAGGAAGTCCATGTCTATCTTGTACTGAGGAGACCAGAGCTGTACCCAGAACTACAGGTGTATCTGACCAGGGCTGAATAGAGGGCAACCTTCACCTCCTTAGACGTCCTGACAACACTCTTCCTAATACTGCCCCAAGTGCTGTTATCCTTCTTTGCCACAAGGGCACATTGCTGGTTCATGGTGAATTTTCTGTCCTCCAGGACCCTAGGTCCTTCTCTATCAAGCTGCTTTCCAGCCAGTCAGCCAACAGCATCTGCAGTATGCAGTTATTCCTCTCCATATCCAGAATGGCATTTCCCTTTGTTGAACTTTAAGGAGTTCTTTTGGTCCATTCCCCCAGCCTGGTGAGGTACCTTTGAATGGTGGCATGACCTCTGTTTTGTGTTGTCTGCAAACCTGCTGTGAGTGCACTCAATCCAATGATCCAGATCGTTTATGAAGTTGTTAAACAGAAGTGGTCCCAGTATGGACACCTGAGGTACATCATTAAGGACTGGCCTCCATGTGGTCTTTGGGGTGTTGATCACAGCCCTTACAGCCTGGCAGTTTGGCCAGCTTTGCAGTCCACCTCACCATCTACTTGTCTAGTCCACATTTTCTCAGTTTTTCTGAGAAGGTTGTTATGGGAGGCAGCATCAAAAGCTTTTCTAATGTTAGGATAAAAACAGTGTACTTTTCTCCCTTCATCAACCAATCACCTCACTGTAGAAGGCTATCCGGTGAGTTAAGCACAATTACACCTTCATAAATCCATGCTGATTACTCCCGATCCATTCCTGTTCTTGATAGATTTGAAAATGGTTTCTAGAATTATTTGTTCCACCACTTTCCTCAGGATCAAGGTGAAGCTGACTGGCTTGTAGTTCCCTAGCTCATTCTTCTTGCCTTTTTTAAAGATACGAGTGACACTTGCTCCAGTTCCTGGAAACTTCTTCCAGTTCCCATAACTTTTCAAAAATTATCACAAATGACCTCACAATGACATGAGTCAATCTCCTTCACCATTCATGTATATATTCCATCAGATCTCATATCCTTGTGTGTGTCCAGTTTGTTTAAGTGTTCCCTAACCTGATCCTCTTCCAGGATAAGAGGATAAGTCTTTCTTTTTTCAGACTTTCCCTCTGGTCTCACAAACCTGGGATTCCTGAAGGACAAACTTACCAATAAAGACAGAGGCAAAGAAGCCATTGAGTAGGCTGGACTTTTCTGTGTCCTTTGTCAACAGGTCCCCTGCTCCATTCAGCAGCAGGCCCACATTTTCCCTACTTCCTGTTTTGCTGCTGTCATACTTTTAAAAGCCTTTCAAGTTGCCATTCATGTCTCTTGTGACACACAATGCCAGATGGACTTTGACTTTCCTAACTGCACCTCTACTGCACCTCTGCATGTTCAGACAGTTGCTGTATATTCCTCCTGGCCTATCTGTATGTGTTTGCACTTATGACATGCTTCTTTTTTGTCTCTGAGTTTAGTCAGGAGCTCCTTATTCATCCATGCAGGCCTCCTGCTGCATTTGCTTGATTTTCTGCTGATTGGGATGGACCACTGTTGAGCTTGGAGGAGGTGATACTTGAAAATCGACCAGCTCTCCTGGACACCTTTTCTCTTCAGACCCATATCACATGGGATTTTTCAAAGCAGATACCTGAAAATGTCAAACTGTGCCGTATAAAAAGATGAAGGAGGATTATTTTGTCTCCATTTCAAAGATTCCAAATAACTTTTTACTCCTTTTACTCTGTGGTTTTTTGTTTCTTCTCTGCAATGTGGAAATTTGGGGATTTTTATCTATTTTGCTAGGAATTAATTAAAAAAAATCCATCTCTCTGTCTCTCTGAACTATAAAGGTGAACTTTTGTCCAGTTCTATTTGTTTGCAAAGCAGGCCAGTAGGAAAATTTGTTACTTCCTCTAGCAGTACAGCAAGCACTAAGGAGTTAGACTCACACATCAAACAGCAAATGACTTTTCATTGACTAGAGCACTGCTATTTTTAAAAGAATAGTAGAAGCATATCTTCTAAAGGAAGAAGTCTCTTTGATTGCTTGCAACTTTCAAAGGTAGATATAATGATGTATTATCACAGTACTAAATTATTTCTGTGCATGTCTTAACTTCAATTTTCTTTCTTTACAGTCATTGTGGTACTGTATGTAGCACTACGGAGGCAGAAGAAAAAAGATACCCTGATGACCTCTAAAGAAGACATCAGAGACAATGTTATCCATTATGATGATGAAGGAGGTGGAGAAGAGGACACCCAGGCTTTCGACATAGGTGCCCTGAGGAATCCCAAAGTGATTGAAGATAACAAAATACGCAGGGACATAAAACCAGACACCTTGCGTTTTCAACGTCAGAGACCACCAGTGGAAGATAACACAGACATAAGAGATTTCATTAATCAAAGGCTGCAGGAAAATGATGTAGATCCAACTGCACCCCCTTATGACTCCTTGGCAACCTATGCTTATGAAGGAAATGGATCTGTTGCAGAGTCTCTCAGCTCTATAGACTCCCGTACTACAGAGGCAGACCAGGATTATGACTATCTGAGTGACTGGGGACCTCGCTTTAAGATCTTGGCAGACATGTTTGGAGAAGAAGAAAGTTATAACCCTGACAAAGTCACTTAAATACAACTCCAACAGTGAAATAAAAATAAAAGTAAACCAACAACAATTTTAAAAGATAAACCTAAGCTTTATAATATGACAGGATTTCTTTGATTATAAAAGACAGCAACTGTTTCCAGCAAGTTATGACATTTATCATACTGTCAGTTTTGGTTTGATCTGCAAAGGAAAGATAAATCCTGTAATATACACAGCTTTTTTGTTGTTGTTATTTTGTTACTCTGGAATTACACTGAGACAAGCTCAGGTCTACAAGGTACAGTTTACTGACCTGACTTAGAAAGAAGATAGTTTTCTGGCATCACAGTGGAAGAGTGGTAGCTTTTTCGTAATTCCACTAAAGTGCCTATAAACTTTTATCATTTCAGTGGTAAAGAGTCTACTGTGATGGTGTTACAAAACTGATTGATAAACTGGACAAGAACTTTAAGACAAGAAGCAATAGCAACATGCTGACTTCTTTTAGAACGAAAATGGAGATCACTTCCTGGAGTATGTCTAATGACTAAAACTAAGGGGAGAGGGGTGTACATTGTGTTTGGGGATTATGTATGTTTTTTTTTTAAAGAAGAAAACAGTATGTTGAGACATCATATTTCCTCTTCCAAAATTTCTCTGACAATTTAAATTTAAACTGCTGTTGCTCACTCTGAAGATGTAAAGCCCAAATTAAAAAGGAAAAGTTCTTAGCATACATCAATGAATATTAAAATGTTCATACAAATATCACATTTTTCCAAAATAAAAGATGAAAGCAGCTACTCCTTTATGTGAAGGAAATTTCTCTTGGCTCCCCCTATTCTATTAACGTGAAACTACTATTAGAACGTATAAAGGAGAAGAATTTTTTTAGGAGTATTATTATATTTTTAGTACCAAGACATTTTTTCCCTTGTAGGTATCACTGAAGAAGTATACATAAAGAATTCTACATCACTTTTCTTTGCAATTAGATTGTAACTCTGTAGATACTATAGGCATACATGTTAGAGATGTAGGCAGTTATTTTTCAAGTGACCATCAGCTACAGTTCAGCTTATCATTGTATTTCACTGTCAGACCCACATCAAATATATCAGAAAGCCTTCATCAGCCTCCTTTTGAGGATGGAAACCTTATTAATTTTGTTCTTGCCAAAATGTTGACAGAGGCAGAATAAAATTCTAAAACAGTATGTTCGTCCACACTTTATATATATACCCATACATAAATGTAACTGTGCAGGTAACAGAAGCACAGATTTGTGCAAGGCATTATATCATGGAAGATCTCTTGTAAAACTCTTTTATGTGACTTTTTCTGATGATCTAATGCATAGACATTTTATAAGACAATAGTTTATGGCTCCCAAAGTGCGTATATCCTTATATTCTCCTTCTAAAATCTCTTCAGTGCTATGCAGTCTGCCTGAGCCTTACTCATGGTTAATGATACTTTCAAGGCCAACACAAGTTTTTAAAGAATCAGAAGTCTTTTATTCACCTCAGGTCTACAGCTTTTTGTACCACTGAAGAATTAACTATCAGATATAGTTAGCTCACAAGTCTGATATTAACATACAAAAAGTTCCCTTTAGTCTCTTTGGGAAATGTAAAGGTATTTCAAAGTTGTATAAATTAATCTCCCAATAAGACTTTAAAAGGCATATAGTTTAAAGAAGTTTGGGATCATTCAGTACAATCGGATAGGGCTGCATTAAAAGCATGTTTTACATAGCTTCTACCAGCAGAGTTCTGAGGAAGACACACAGCATATGGCAACAAGAAATCTTTTTTTCATTATCAGTAAAGGTATCCTATGTTCCCTGAAAGACAAATTAAGCCAACCAAAGCTCTCTTCTCATAGGACAGGTAAGCAGTTGGAATGACATGGAGTGGCGTTGCCAGCATAGAAATTTTCATTTGGAAGGTGGCATTATTAATTTTCACACATCTTGACAGCATAGCAAAGACAATGATACTGCAGAGTGGGCCTAAAATAGCTCTCAAAAAATATATTTGCTACTAGTTACAACGCAGGTTTCATTCATACAAAATTCACACATGTGGAGGTACTTAGCAATCCTTCTCATGTAGTTATGCACAGCAATGCTACATTACATAGTGCTGCATTGCCCTGCTACCACAGCTAAAATAAACATCTGTCATGGCTCATTTACAGGTGTGCAATCCTGTAGCCAAACTCTGCTCTTTGTAACTGTATTAGTAATTTGCATGTATATCACTACTAAAGTCAACATAAGTGAGAGCAACGTTTAACTTGTTGACATCATGTAGCATGGCTCTCCTGTGAGTTGTATTTCTAGTGGATACTGAGTGAACATTAGATCTCTTGAATAGGTAGCATTTGCTCTAAGCAGGAGAGTCTGTACAGGAGCCTAACCTACAAAACAGGTAGACAGAAAATTTGGTCTTAAACATGCTGCTACACACAATCCATATTTGAGAGTGAGTTGTTGTATGTTAAATTAATACCAAAATGAATATTGAATGCATATTTTTGACATTGAAGAGGTTTGTAACTGAGTTGTTTCTATCACATAAATAATAAACCTCCAGGAAGATTAAAAAAAATGGTATGTAATTACTAATGCATTTAAGATCTTTTTTAAAAGAATGATCAAACAGTTTTAATGAGTAATTTTTGTAAACAGCTCTATAGAACTAAGGAAAATATTTGCTTTTCATTTATGCATAACTTGGGATCCAGGAAACTTGTGTTTAATTCCCTGTTATCTCACTCTGTTTCTAAAAGATGCTTGTCAGTTTTTTAATACCTTATTTTTAAAAGGTAATTAGACAAATATGAAATTTACAAGATTTAAAATATGTCAAGGCAACCCCGATGACATGAAGTCAATGGGATTAAGGAACCTCAGTGCATTTGTACATTGTATCAGATAACTACTTCAGTTTATCAGCACCACATCTTAAAAAAGTCTCTACAAATTCTTGCGCAATCAAGATGTTAAAGTGGGTGACTGTCTTTCTCTCATTTATGGAATGTCACATAAACCTCACATTCTTTCAGAGTTATGGGAAGCTAAGATAATGGCACAGAAGGAATAGAATTGAGAGAATACTTTTGTTTCAGTTTCCAAATGTAAGATACTGGTGCACAAACACCTAGCACCATCTTAAATTTCTCAACAGTGCCCTCCCTGCAATCACAAGACGTTCTGCAAAACACCTGCACATGATGGCACTAAAACACTCCACAGGCATAAACAAACCCGTTTTTTAAGTTAAATAGTTATGACATGGTGCTGAAATAAAATTCTGAATGTAAAGCATTCAGCTAAGAAGTATCTAAGGAAATCTAGCTGATAAGCTTACATTGTGGGTGACAAATTTATAACAGAATATTTGAAAGGAATCACAGAATGTTAGGAGTTAGAAGAGACTTCAAAAGATCATCTAGTCCCACCCCCCTGCCAGAGCAGGATCACCTAAACTAGGTCACACAGGAATGCGTCCAGACGGGTTTTGAATGTATCCAGAGAAGGAGACTCCACCACCTCTCTGGGCAGCCTGTTCCAGTGCTCTGTCAGCCTCACAGTAAAGAAGTTTTTCCTCTTGTTCACATGGAACCTCCTATGCTCCAGCTTGCTCCCATTGCCCCTTGTCCTATCATTGGCTATCACTGAGAAGAGCCTGGCTCTTTCCTCCTGACACTTGCCCTTTAGATATTTATAAACATTAATGAGATCACCTCTCAGTCTTCTCCAAGCTAAAGAGACCCAGCTCCCTCAGCCGCTCCTCATAAGGGAGATGCTCCACTCCCTCAAACATCTTTGTGGCTCTGCGCTGGACTCTTTCAAGCAATTCCCTGTCCTTGAACTGAGGGACCCAGAACTGGACACAATATTCCAGATGTGGTCTCACCAGGGCAGAGTAGAGGGTAAGGAGAACCTCTCTCGACCTACTAACCACACCCCTTCTAATACAACCCAGGATGCCATTGGCCTTCTTGGCCACAAGAGAACATTTCAGGAATTTCAGGTAAGAAGGAAAAAGTCTTCCTTGCCTTCCCAAGAAAGCTGAAAATGCCACTACTTAGGAAAGTTCAGACAATTTCTCTGTGGGATCAGAATATTAAAAATTGCTAGTATTTGGATTTAAGAATGCTATTACACAAGTCTGAAAATTATTCTTTAAACACAGATTGGCAATATTGTCAGTGAGTCAAGTAGCAAGAATTTGGAAAGCAATAACAGTAGATATCTCTTGCACAAAGATGTGTTTGAATGTTTTATACTTTCATAATTTTTACTTATAAATTTGCTCTAGATTTCACTGTTCAAAATCACAGTTACTAAGGATTTGCTCTAGGTTATGGAAGAAGAGTTCATTATGGAGCAAAGAGTAATATATGACTCAACAGATTACTGACGATATTATTATTGAAAATACCTTGAAAATATTCTTTCTTTAAAAATAAGATGTCTATATCCACACAAACACACCATATGCTTCACACTAGTAAAAAAATATGGTTCTGCACATACTATGTTCTTTATAGATTTACCTCCATTACTGTTACAAAAGACTTATTATAGACTGTGTTGCTATGAAATAATGAATCTCTATTAAATGAATACAGAAAGAAAATACAATAAACCACTAGGTTACAGGTATTTCATATGGCATTAGTGAGTGTATTTTACTTGCTTAGGTTTGGGGTTGTAAATTCTTTGCAGTTATTTTATTAGTTTTAGTATTATTATTAACATAGACATTCAAATCCTGTGTGCATAGAAATATTTTTGAGCTTTACAAACTTTTATGAAAACAAATAATCAAATGACTCCTAATAATAACCCTCTGAGGTGACATTTAGAGTGTGAATTAATTACAAAGTTTATATTACACCCCTTCACAACCTTCTGTTAATGACAAATCTATAACAACCTCATTCCTTTTCTCTTCATATTTAAATCAAAATTCAGATATGTTGTCAGCACATAAACAACATTAGTTTTTTTGAGCAAAGCTAAGTTTCTCTTTTTTAAAAAATGCTCTATTTATTTTATTGATAAACTTCCCTTATTCATATTTAGTTTACAAATAAAATCCCCAGATTTTTTTTTCTATCTTACTTTCACAGCTGTAGTCCCAGTCAAAATACTTCTCATGGCTCAGGGGGATCTTAGCAATATGTATAAGTACTTGGCAGATGGAAGTAAAGATGAAGCCAGGCATTTCTTAGTCCAGTGACAGGACAAGAGGCAATGGACACAAATTGAAACTGAACTAAAATGTAAGAAAAAAGCTTCTTTACTGTCAGAATGGTCAAGCATTGGATCATGTTGCCCAAAGACATTGAGCTGTATCCATCTTTGGAGATATTTAAAATTCAGCTGAATAGTGAGCTACCTGCTCTGACTGACCCTACTCTATGCCAGGAGGTTGGACTAGATGATCTCCAAAGGTGTCTTCCAACTTCAATTATTCTTGCTATTCTGTGACTTATGCTAAGTCCATCCTATGTACTTAGTCTCCTAACCTCTACTAAACTTAATGGTATTATGGACCTAACTACATATGCATGAAAACTATGACTTCTTTTAGAAAGACAGTTCAGTTAGGAGTGGAGGAACAGAATAGCAATCTATAAAATTATTGCCAATGTGAATAGACTGGAGAGACATAAATTTACTGTGACTTCCACTACAGGAAGTAGGGGGCATCACATGAAACTAGCAGGAGTCAAGATAACAAAAAAAAAAATGAAGGTAGTTCTTCAGATGGTGAATGGCTGAAATAAACATGGAGGCTTAGAGTTTACATAGGTTGAAAAAGAGGCTGGACAAATTCATTAAAAACTAATAATTTGTGGTCTGCGTAATACAGAGGAATCACATGTGGTTTAGGGAGTCTCTGAATAGTGGTTGATTAGCACCTGAGGGAGTCACATAACTTGCTTTGTTCCTACATGTTTTGCTGGAATATCAGCTTATGCTAGTGCTGGCAAAGGTTACTACCCCAGTTTGATCAGTCTTATTTTCTTATTATGATTTTATTTTAAATTTAATTGATCATCGACTCACCACTGATTTTCCGAATTACACAAAGCCAGTTCTTTTTTATTACATACGACATCCATATACGCATGCATATTTTATGATTTTACTCAGATTTTAACTATTGTACTTGCCATATTTCCTTCAATTCTGCATACCTTTGTATAGTACTTAAACACTTTTGTCTTTAATGGGGACACTAATATGCAGTGTGGGTATCAGTCTCTTCTCCCAAGTAGCAAGCGATAGAACAAGAAGAAATGGCCAAAAATTGCACCAAGGGAGGTTTAGATTGGATATTAGGAAATATTTGTTCACTGAAAAGGTTGTCAAGCTCTGGGACAGGCTGCCCAGGAATGAAGGGGAGCCACCATCCCTGGAGGTATTTAAAAGATGTGTAGATGTGATGCGTAGGGACATGGTTTAGTGGTGGACTTGACAGTGCTAGGTTAACAGTTGGACTTGATCATTTTAAAGGTCTTTTCCAACCTATTCTTCTATATTCTATTCTATTCTATTCTAGTCTAGTCTAGTCTAGTCTAGTCTAATTTCATTACTGCATAAAGATGATAACCTCTACAACACAAGTCAGCTTTTGCGTGTATTTCACTTTTGCATACATTTCAGCTGTCCTGGTTACTTCCTTGTGTCCTGAGAACCCATGAGGAGAGAGAAAGGGGAACATAGTGACTCTCTGGCTAGATGAGTGGCCAGTGTTAGTCCAGTATTCAGAAGTGCAGCCTACTACTCTCTTGCTATGTGTTGTAGTCTTGGAGATGATTTATTGTTCTCACATGTTGAATATTGTGCATTTACTAGTCAAATGCATGCTTCTCTACTACATGCCTCTGTCAGAAAGGGTAACTCAAGAAGCATAACTAATTCCTTCCTTTCTCTGAAGCTGTCAAGGTGTATGAGAAGGAAATGGAATTATATTAGGAGAGAACAAAAATAAATGACTATACAGAATGTCTTATATTATTTGGTCACATGCTTGCAGTAAATAGTTACATTTTTAATTTTGTCCTTGGAGTTAAATGACCCTCTGTAGTCAGTGATATCAGGGGAATACATTTAATATTATTCAGAATGCTTCCGTTGCCTCAACCCCTGCTGCTGTAACCTCTTCGGGTTGCTTTGATCTTTATATCACTGTGCATTCATTACTCTTCCAGTTATGGGTCTTGCTGCATATCTGATTACAGCTGAACTTTCATGGTAGGAACATCTGACAAAAAAATAAATGACACAGCAGTACAGGCAGAGAACTGTAGTTCTGGTTTACATAAGATGTTTCAGAATGAACAAATATCAACTTAATATACTGCAAACTGACATCAGCAGAAATCAGACTATGAATTAATAAGGAAAAAACAAATCACAGCATCAAAACTTTTAGTGTATCTTCTCCCATTTTTTATCTACACTATGTAACTCACCTTTTAAGGGAAGGAATATAAAGAGAAGGAGGTGACGGACTCTGGAGTTGTGTCCTCTTTCTTCTGCTATTTATCTGATCTGGGAGATAGTGACCTGCGAGATAGTGATCTGCAGCCCAAGATGACAGAGGTGTTTGTGTTGTCTCTTGATGGTTATGGAGAGGAGAAAGCCCTGTCAGGGCTCAGATTTTATGAAAGAGCATATTGATTTGACAGCTCATCTAGGTAATAGCTCTAGAAAACAGTTGTCATGAGCAGAGTGAAACCCCCATTTCAAACACTAAGCAGCAGAGGTAACTTAAGTACATGGGAAAAGCTAAATGGGACCAGTCTTCCAATTAAAATGGTCTATAAAGGACTGTAGGACAGAATGGCCTTCCTAGAAATAGCACACTACTTTTGATCTGTAATTGAGAGACCATTCATGCATTGACACTAAAGCACTGCAGGATTACATGAAACAGCATAACATGAAACAGACAAAGTGTTGTAAGCCATAACCGATTTGAGCTGAACAAGGCTCCATCATTATTACTTCCTCTGTATTCAGGAATTCAGAATCTGCCTTCTTTTCTGCATGAGACAGAGCCTCTGTGGTGGGTTGGCTCCGGTCTGCAGCTAAACACCACACAGCAAATCACTCACCCCTCAGTCCCAGGGTGATGAGGGACAGAAAGGAAGAGTGAAAGTCAGAAAACTCATGGGTCAAGATAAAGTCATTTTAATAAATGAAGGAAAGAGGAGAAAAAAAAACCAAACCCAAAACCAAAACCAAGTGATTGTCACCACCTCCTACAAGTAGACCAATGATCAGACAGTCTCCAAGCATGACTACCTCCCAAGAAAAACCCTCTCCCCACTTTTATTGCTGAGTGTGACATCCTATGGTGTGGGAGTTGGCCAGCTGGAGTCCTCTGTCCTGACTGTGTCCCCTCCCAGTGTCTCGCGTATGCCCAGCCTACTCACTGAAGTGGCAGAGTGTGAAAAATAAAGCCTTGTCTGCTCAGCAGTAGCCAAACTGTTGGTGTGTTATCAGTGCTGTTTTAGTCATAAACACAAAGGGTTACAATGAAGAAAGCTAATTCCATCCCAGACAAACACAGTACAACCTCCAAAGGTATGACGAACAAGTAATCTGAAACCTTCTCACAGACACACAGATACACCATTCATAACCTCACTTACACACAGTTGAAAATGTGCTCTGAAGAGTGCTTTTGCTCCCAAGACAATGTGCCAGGTTCTTCAAGAAGCTGTCCATAGGTTTTCTTTACTAATCAAGATAACTTTTCTATGGAGAATTTTTGGTTAAGGTAGAAACCCAGTAGCAGAAAAAATCAGAATTTAGTGTAATCCTGAAAATCCTCTCACTTCATGCCTCTTCCTGTTTACATTTGCTGAACTGCCTCAGCCTCGACAGTGCTCAGTAATAGATATACATCCTGAGGAAATCCTCCCTCTTCTAAAACATCAATGGAAATTCCATGTATAACAAGCCTAATGCAGACATAGGCTGCAAAGTCACTTTTGAAAACAAAATAAAAAACTAACCTTGACAAATGACAAGAAACTCACTCCCTTCTATGCAACAACTCAGCAGTTAAAGCATGTACACAAAATTTAAGAGCCCCAGTTTTAGTGCCCTGCAAAGATTACAGTGAGCATCTTCCTTCTCTCAAGAGTGTACTGAGGCCACTATTGTGTTCCTCATATCACCTGCTGAAGTTATGTAAAAATTGTGTGCAAAAGAGTGCATGATTTATTAAGCCAAACACAGAAAAAAGAATCAGTATGCTCCTAAGGAAAGGTTAGGCTTGCCAGCAAGGCACTCTGCTGTTCGGGTTCTTCTCCTGTTAATAATCCTAAGCCTTTGACAGGCTCAGAAACGTCCTTGGTATACTTCTATTTACTGCCTCAAGAAAGAATGAATCTTTGCTCATGTATTCCTTCCAGGAATTTCTCTTCCTTTGTCAAGAAGACTGACATACCTATTTTACAAGAAGATTTGGTTTGATCAGTCAAAAATAAATGCAGATTCGTCTTTAAATGCTTCTTAGGACTGGGACTGAAGATGCTCCAACTAGTTCTAGTCAGGTACATGCTGATTCCCTCTCGTTGCAAATTTGGCTTGTAAATTGACTGTTCTGGCTTACCTTTCTGAAACATACAGAAAACCTATATATCAAGTCCAACAGCTAACCTTGAAGTACTGTTTTGACTTTTTTTCTGGCCTAAAGTTGCTTTCTGTAACCATCCAGCAGAAGAAAGTCAAAAAGCTGTTTTCTAAGTGCTCAAAAGCTGTTCATTTTGTCTGTGCTTGCACATGCTGAATCAGCAATATTTAACATAACTGAAGAAGTCTGTTCTATTTTCTATTTATAGCATCAGAAGCACTTGTAAAAGAACCTACTGCAGGTACTCATTTTTAAAAACATGCAGAGTAAACTGTTTCCTGCTTTCCTTCTGCAGTGGCCAAACACGAAGAGCTTGAGAAGTAAAACTTAGGAGAAAAAAAATCTGTCTATGAAAAATCCATGGGAAAACAGTGAGCAATTTTTAATGAGACAGCAGAGCACTCTTTTCCTAGTATGTGACAGGGCATTTGGATATACTAGTTAATTCCCTAATGGATACAAATATTTTTGCACAATAAAACTTAACAATCTTTTTTTTTTTTACTTACGTATTTTTTTCATATTATGTTTTTTGAATGCTTGACTTTGGATGTCATACATGTTTTACAGTAATGCAACAATAGGAACTTGAGTAGAAACACTCCTGATTTACACTGACACAAGTCTTGCATATGCAAATAGTAGTTATTTTGAGTTGCAAAGTGTGTTCTGCAGTATAGAACAAGTTTTAACTGAAAACATCTATATTTTATTATCTTAACTATTATTTATGAGATTTCATTTAAAAATGATACAAAATACAGCAGTCTACTTTGGCATCTCTAGACACTGGAACAGAAAATGTACTTTCAGTAGGAAATGTGTTTAAAACAAATACAGCATGGCTTTAAAGCATTTCAGAAAGTTTTAGCATGATTCACAGGACAAAGAGAAGTAAACAGAAGCCACTGAAATAAATGAGGTACAGCATGCTAGGAAAAATTGACAGTAATTATTTTTTTCTGGTACCAGTCAACATCTTTCAAATTAAATCCCATTAAAGCCAGAAAAAGCCAATGAAATTTTTAAAGAATATTGCCTATCTAGACAATAAAATCTATTTTTCTAACCCCAGATTTCTTACATTAAAATTATTTGGTTTTTTTCACTTTGCAGTCAGGCTTGTACATTTAAGAATACACAGGAAAAAATCTTTACTCATCTGGATGTGGTGATGTCTAATTTCCTTTATGTTGTATTTTAAAAGTTTGTTGGTTTTCTTCTCCCCAGTCATTTTCCCCCAGAAGTTATTTTTTAAAAATTATTTAATCAAATTTGCTAAACTTTAAATTCTAACTTACTAAGTTTTAAAACGAAAAGCTAAGCATTTTTAATAAATATTCAAAATTGGCTGAAGTGATTATTTAAATGACCAATACTCTTCAATAAAATTGTTTCTAAGCATCTGAAGGAACTTAAGGAAATTATTTCATCATCAATGTGACAATTTTATTAGGATGAAACTCTTTCCAGAATAATTTCCATATGTACAGGAAATTGGTCAATGGATAATTTAGGTATCAAAGCTTCTTTTGACCAATAGGCAGTGATATGTAGGAGATGCCCACAAATATTCTGAATTACTATTATGTTGGTCTTATTTGAAGCGCAAGTAGGATTACTCATGTGCTGGTACTCTTGATCACTTAAAGGGGATCATGAAATCATTCTGTTTCAGATATAGCCTCTAGAGTCCAAAACATGCAGTTAATTTCTTGTCTGTCCCCTAACTCACAATTTTTCAACAGTCTGGTGAAGCACTCACAATAGACCTGAAATTGTTTCAAATATTGATGCACAATCATATGTTTCTTATATCTGTTTTGTGGCATAGTACACTCACGGGCATTGAGATCCTCTGTTGCTCTAACTGTGTCAAGTATGCTCTAGCCCTTGCCTCACTCCTCTTTTTTGATGTGCTTTGTATTAAAGAAAATGTTTGCAATTATTTAATTTGTTCTAAGAAACAAGAAGACGACTGTTAGAGGGAAGAAAGGTGAGCAGAACGCAAATACATGTATCGACTACACATCTCAAAAACACCAGATGGTGATAAGCAATCTATCTTTTGTGTTTGAGACAGGTCACATATATGCTTATCCCTCAAATAAGTTACGACAGGCAGACAGTCCCTTTCCACACAAGAAAAGTGTGGAATGCAGTTTGAGAGAAGGCATATGGCTTTTACATATAGTAAACACAAAAAGAGTTCTTTGTTGCAAGGTCTTGATCTCCTTACTCAACAGAGAAGCTAAGGAGAACTCATAGCCTCCCAGCATGTGCAAGGCAACACTAATGCAAGCAAAACCTCACATTGCTATCTGCTTGAGAAATTGAGTTCTCATTATGGTGTCTGGAAGTTAATGGATAGGGCAAGGGTACTATGGGAGAGAGATGTCTACCATTCATCTCTACATGCTCTATTTGAACATCAACATTACCATTCCTTGGTAAAAAGTTTCTATTAGCATTAATACAAATAATAAAAGTAATGATGCCCAACTTCTCATCTCTACCAGGACAACAATGGTATATGAAGAAGGTGACAGCCATGGTTGGTTCTTGCTCTGTGTGACATATGATCAAGTCTAATTCCTGGAAAAGCTCAGATTTTACTACCACAAATATTTAATGGCTCAGGTAATGTTAATATTTGTCAGCAATAAAGTTTCAGAAAATGGCACTATAATGGTTGGCATCTACTGAGTGAAGAGGTTTGAAGCACAAAAATTTCATCAGCTTTCTAAAAACACCTGTATAGCACCAGCGCTGTATCAAACCGCAGAGATTGAAGGTTTTAGGATTTTAATTTACAACAAATACCTTACATTTCAGAAGAACTTGGCTAAATTTTGAGTAAATTTTGACTAATTTAACTTTGTTTAGCTGGGAAATTATCTGTTTAGTAAAAGCCAAAAGAGCTGCAGGTCACTCATGCTTATTAATCTAGATTTTATGCATTTCTGGGTTTTTTAAAGTTTATTCTCTGACAAGCATGAACTAGAAAATATATATATATATAGTAACTTGAAATGTAAACTCTTACCATTTGATTTAAGTTTGTACTGAAAAGACACTAGATAGTTGGGCCTCTCTTGGCTCAGATTATGTAAAGTTTCATTTGTGGAACTTATAGAGAATTGAAACTTAATAATAAAGATCATGGTATTCAGATGCTTTGCAATCAATGTGACAGAAAAAGCAGGCATGAATGTGAAGAGCATTCATATGCACATAGAATGTGTACTACTCAAAAGAAGAAAAACTACTAAAGCACTGCATCACAGGAAAAGTTTCTGTATTCTGCATCTTAGGAACAAAGTAGAAGAGGGTTTTTTTATGTCATGATTTAGTTTCTCTCATCCATAGTGTGGCAAAACCAGGCTTCACCAATGTGTTTTGGGATTACAAGTTAATATTGGAAATGCCCATTTAAAGCCATTTAACCTTCCTCACGGCAAGAGAGTGCCATCAAGTATGTACCATCAGAGGCTTCTCTAGTTATTTCTAAAAGACTGCAGTGACAGAATTTTCACCATCGCTGACATGACCTTCCTAAAATTTAGCTGGGAAAAGAAAAAGGGAAGTGGAAAAAAATCAAAAAGCCACTCTGGCATGCGTAATTTTGTCAATGACTCACGCAATCATTAGAGTTTGAGTCTTTGCTGCCCTCATGTGGCTGGTAGGTTTAAGAGTCCTCTCAAGGTAGAAAAGGGCCTTGATGTGCTCAAACACTGGGAAGGTATACTTCTGTTACAGCGTATTCAAACTTCCCAGTATCCGATGGGATTTAAGTTTTAATTACACTTAGAAACAGTAAGTTCTCTTTAGGAAACAAATCATAGCAGGTAGTATTATGGTTTTCTATTTGACTTACTTCTATTTTTAAGATACATGTGTATCTGCATGCCTACATATTTTTTCATGTGTTTTCATCATAAAAATAATCTTGGATGATGTCAATTAAACCTGAAGTAGTAAGGCTAACTGCTGCTACCAGTAACAAAAATGCCTTATGTAATTAAGAAATGAGATCCATAAATGGCAGTGTAACCACAACCATATCCTTCCTTCCTTCCTTCCTTCCTTCCTTCTCTTCCTTCCTTCCTCCCTTCCTTCCTTCCTTCTCTTCCTTCCTCCCTTCCTTCATCTTCCTTTCTGTCTTCCTTTCCTTCCTTCCATCTTTCCGTCCTTCCATCCTTCCTTCCTCTTCCTTTCTGTCTTCCTTTCCTTCCTTCCTTTCTCCTTCCTTCCTTCCTTCCTTCCTTCCTTCCTTCCTGTCTTCCTTTCTTTCCTTCTTTTCTCCTTCCTTTCTTTTCTTCTTCTTTCCTTTCTTTCTTCATTTTTTTTCCTTTCATTCTACTGTAATAGATCATAGAAACAAAGGCTGCAATCCCAATTACCTTATTGTCAGCAGAGAAATTACCGTGAACTCAAGAAGAACCAAGTTGTCATTTTAAGTAAGACTGAAATTTAAAAAGAATTAATATAACCAATGCTAAAATCCATATAAGTACTATTTCTTAACCTGTTCATTCTTCAACCCATTCATATTTCATTATTTGCTATGCAGTTTGCAACAACAATCCACTGACTCACACCAGTTGCTCCCTCTATTCTTCTCAACAAAGCAAAGTTTTGTTAGCATTAGTTCTTGAGGTAGGCATTCATTTACTTACTTGCCTTGTACTTTTCAAGTACTCTTGGGGAAAGGGACATTTATTCAGAAAATCTGTGAATATTTAAAAAAGCGTATCAGGGTGTATGAGGTTTAGCCTAGTTGTATAATCTATAGTGATAGACTAGCATCAAAGATAATGGTTCTTTCTACAGTAAAGTCACTTCAGCCTTCCCAAAACTTGACAGAAACAAGAATAAAATGGTTTGGCAATCAAATACTAGCTAATGAGAGGTCAACAGACTCTGAACTATTTTCAGCAGTATCACTGATTGCAAAGAGAGGCTTGAATCCTTCCAACACGAGTGTGATGCATATTAATACTGTGGAGGGCTGTGTACACTTCATAAACATAAATTAATAGTACCTAACAGACAAAGGCTCTCCGCAGTTCCTGTATTTAGTGTAATGTTTCTCCTGCTAAGTGCTCACAACTTTATTAAGAGCAGTGGACTGAATTCATCTATTATAAAAGTGCTGATCATTCCAAGCCAAAAAAAGTTGTGACAGTTTACTTAAAAGCTGAATTTAACTCCATATTATCAGAGAGGTTTCAACAAGGGAGAAATTTCATAAAATTATGCAATGGTTTTGGATGGAAAGAACCTTAAGGATCACCTAGTTCCAAGATCCTGCTGTGGCCAGGGACACCTTCTACTGTATCAGGTTTCTCAGAGCCCCATCTAACCTGCCCTTGAACACTTATGGTGAAAAGGCATCTAGAACTTCTCTGGGTACCAGTTCCAATGTCTCACCACTCTCACAGTAAAGAATTTCTTCCTAATATATAATCCAAATTATAGAATAGTATCATAGAATACTTTGAATTGGAAAGGACATTTAAAGGTCACCTAGTCCAACCCCTCTGCAGTGAGCAGGAACATCTTTAACTAGTACAGGTTGCTCAGACCCCCATCAAGCCTGACCTTGAATGTCTTCAGGGATGTGGCCTCCACTACCTCACTGAGCAAACTGTCCCAGTGTTTCGCCACCTTCATAGTAAAGAATTTCTTCCTAATGTCTAATCCAAATCTACCCTGCTCTAGTTCAAAACCATTACCCCTTGTCCTATTGGTACCTGCCCTTGTAAACAGTCCCTCTCCATCTTTCTTATAGGCACCTTTCAGGTATTGGAAGGCTGCTATCAGGTCTCCCCAGAGCCTTCTCTTTTCCAGGCTGAACAACCCCAACTCTTTCAGCCTGTCTTCATAGGAGAGGTAATTCAGCCCTTTGATCATCTTTGTGCCCCTCCTCTGGACCTGCTCCAACAGTTTGATGTCCTTTTTTTTGTTGGGGGCCCCAAAGCTGGACACAGTATTACAGGTGAGGTCTCACCAGAGCAGAGTAGAGTGACAGAATCACCTCCCTTGATCTTCTGGCCACATTTCTTTTGATGCAGCCCAGGATGTGGTTGGCCTTCTGAGTTGCAGATGCACATGGGTGGCTCATGTCCAGCTTTTCGTCTATTAGTACCCCCAAGTCCCTCTCCTCAGGGCTGCTTTCCAGCACATCATCTCCTATCTTGTATTGGTAATGAGGATTGTCCCGACCCAGGTGCAGGACCCTGCACTTGACCTTGTTGAACCTCATGATGTTCACCTGGGCCCACTTCTCCAGCTTGTCCAAGAACAGCTTGTTGTTTGAAAATATTTGAAATCTTATACTGTTATGCTAGTTTAAGAGTAAATGAAGCTCTTAAAATTGATAGATATACATGCTTGTGTGTATGAGAGAGATAACAATGAAATTGTCCCGCTTCTCATCTACTAGTCCCTCCAAGTTCTTTTCCTCAGGGCTGTTTTCCAGTACATCATTCCCCAGCCTGAATCGATAATGAGGCTTTCCTCTACCCAAGTGCAGGACCTTGCACTTGGCCTTGTTGAACCTTTTGAGGTTCACATGAGCCCACCTCTCCAGCTTGTCCAGATCCCTCTGGTTGACATCCAGTGCCTCTGGCATGTTGACTGCACCAGTCAGCTTGGTGTCATCTGCAAAGTTGCTCAGGATGCCCTCAATCCCACTGTCTGTGTCATTGATGAAGATATTAAACAGCACTGGTCTCAACATGGACCCTTGAGGGACATCACTTTTCACCCATTCCCATTTGGACATTGACCACTACCCTCTGAATGCAACCATCCAACCAATTCCTTATCCACTGCACAATCCACCCATGAAATCCATACCTCTTCAACTTCGAGAGAAGGATGTTGTGGGTGACTGTGTCAAAGGACTTGCAGAAGTTCAGATAGATGACATCCATTGCTCTTGTCTTGTCCACTGATGTAGCCACTCCATCATAAAAAGCCACTAGGTTGGTCAGGCAGGACTTGTCCTTCATCTACTCTTTTTCAGTTTAAAACCCTTACCACTTGTCCTATCACTAAAGTCCCTCCCCGTCTTTCTTGTAGGCAAATTTCTTAATCATGATAAAAGTAGAATACTCACTGAAGGAGGCAAGAGATAAATCCTGGAAGTCTGTTGCATAGCAGGCAACAGTTGCACACTATCTTACAAAAGTTTCAAATTTCAAAACTTTCCTCTAGTACTAATTTCTTCTTGGGGTAAAACTTAATGTCCACAGAGGGACCAGTCTCTTAGAAGACTTTTATGCAATTATGCACATAAATAAAGCAAGCAAAAAGTGCATCAATTTCTAACAGCAGTTCTTCTTACTTTCCTCTTGATAGCCTCTGGACCAGAACTCACTGTACCTGGATTCCAATATGCTTGAAATTAGGAAGCCCAAAGGATCCAGGAATTTAAAAGCTTACAGTATCCTTGGGTACATATTCATTTTTGGAAACAGAGCACACCATGATATTTTCAGAATAGTTGTATAATTTTTTTTCATTAAATGATATCAGACATTCACATAAAAACATTTCTGTCAGAACAAAAAATGTAAGCTTTGACTAGCACTTCTTTATGCTAAAGGTGCTTGTCAAAATGTTGAGACAACCTTATCTGACATCACTTTATTTCAGTGCTAATGCACAGAAATATTTTTAGGTTTATGAATTTTTAATTAAATATGATTCATTATTATTTAACAATGATAGAAAATACAATTGTTTGTGTCTGAATTTTTTAGCTTTTACTACTCATTACACATGGCCCAATTTAGAGTTACAATGACAAGAGCACTTTGAATTAGAATAGATTTTCTATTCAGATAAAGAACACAGACCTTCAGTTCTAAACTATAATGAAATTGACGGGGAGCCCTCCTAATACTTTATTCTTAGTGGAAGGAGCTTTCCGGGGTTATGTTAGGAGTACCAAAGGAAACTTTTATTAATTTGGAAAAGGGCAAAACATTTGATGTTATAGGAAATTGGGGAAAAAAGAATCAAAGTATATTTTACAGAAATATCCTCTCTATAGCAAATCCAAACACAACCCCTCTCTCTCCCTTCTCACTTTTGTGTTGTTTATTTTTTTGTGTTTGTTTGTTTGTTTGGTTTCATTTGGCCTTTTTTTTGTGGCAGTTTCATTAGACTATTTAATCAGATTAAAGAATCAATATATGAAGACATTTAAAATGTCCTTAAATTATTATTTTGTTATGCTGATATAATGGTGTTTGTTGAGTTCTGTGGAATGGATGTAGATACTGTTACAATTGTGTGTGTTCTTTAGTATGTTAACACAAGAAAATTGAATTGTATCACAAGTCCTACTAAAGAAATAAAAATATGAAGAAGTTCCAAGAGAAATAATTAAAATATTTACTTTAGTAATATTGCCAGTATATGGCAATAACTTTTTAACGAGCAACCTAATATCATTTAGCTTGCATCTTAAAGCTTTGTATTTTATAAAAGATTCTTCATTAACAGTGTGTCACTGCAGAATATTTTATCTCTGTTGCTTGAAAAGAAACCAGGAAAAGCTGTCCACTGATTTTGAATATAAACAGAAATTTTAATTCATAGAATGCTCACAACTGGTTTCAAAATTCATTGCAAAGTCACTGAAATTATTTCAATCATTTTCATAAGCACGAGAGAAGTGAGACAGGCTGAGGTTTTCACTAGTTTCAGTGGAAATAGAGGTTTTGCTAGGAACCCGGAGAACTGAAAAACTACAATAGGGTTTGAATGCCATTATCGGAGGGTTGTTTAGATATATGACTTTTGTTCCTATCCAGGCTTCAGGAGTTACACAAATCTGGACTTCTAAGTGATTTATTACAGCTCACAGGTGAATATTCAACGAATTACGGCAAAAACTGAAAGCCCTTTGTCATACTGGTGCACAATTACATGACAAGTTGTCGTGGTTTAAGCCCAGCACATAACTGAGCATCATGATGCTCAAAAAAAGGGCTAGTCAAAATAAGGACTGGAGGGCTTCTCAACACTGAAACAGGTCACAGGCGAAAGACAGACTCAACATAAGGAATAAAAAACAAAACAATTTTAATTTGTTACCAACATCAGAGTAGAACAATGGGAGATACAAACATCTCAAAATCAAAACACATTCCCCCCACCCCTCCCTTCTTCCCGGGCTCAGCTTTTGTTCCCGGTTCCTTCACCTTTCCCTTCCCCCTCTGCCTTGAGGCGCAGGAGGATGGGAGTGGAGGTTTGCAGTCGGTCTTCCGCCATACCACGTGCTTCTTAGGAGAAGGGGAAAAAAAAACAAACCAAAACCTCAGTCCAGTGTCTCTCTCTCTGCTTCCACATGGCCCCCTTTCCATAGGGAAAAAAAGGGTCCTCAAAAGTCCAACATGGGTCTGCCCACAGCTGCAGTTTCCTTCACACACAAAACTGCTTCAGCCCAAGTCCACAAAACTCCAATCTGGGTCTGCCCATGGTCACAGTTCCCTCACACACGACCAGTCAATGTGGCTCTCGCCACGGGTTGCAAAGGGGAAACCTGGGTTCTGCGTCCTTCTCCTCCCTGTCTTTTCTTTCCTTCAGACCGACCTTGGTGTTCTTCAAAGTTGTTCTCCTTGGGCCCCACTCCTTTCTCTGCTGCAGGTCTCCTCCGATGTTCATGGAGATCCCAGCTCTCTCTTTCTTTTTTCGGGATGAATTTGCAGCGGAGCTTAAGCTTAAGTTGTGGTCGGGGCTGGCCAAGCCCAGCCGGACAAGGCCGGGGCCGTGTCACCTGCACCTGGGAACGCGCTGGTCAGGGCCGGTGCCAAAGACAGAAAGAGCGAGGCATGCCCTGCACCCCCCTTAAATACATGAATTCGCAAGGGCACTGATTAGCTTGGCTGTGGTCAGAGGTGGGTCTGACAAAGGCAAAGGGGAAGCTTTTCAGGTAGCTTCTTAAAGGGCCATGTCCATAGCCCTTCCCCCGTTACCAAAGACACAACCAAAAACCCCTCACAGAAAAACCCAATACACAAGTACTACTGAAGCAGTGCAAATGTACTTTTTCCTTCTAATTTAAAGCTGATTTTGTAGACCCATCAGTTCTGAAGACATTTATGCCACAACTTCAGCAAACAGTATGTAAAATTTTACACTATGGATGCAGTTTAAATTTTACCTGTGACCTTTCAAAGATCCTCAGTATTGCACTTTGTCTTCATTATTATTGATACTCAGAGATAAATGGATTCTTTTGTTTGAATAATTCAAGATACATTTATCTCCAAAATTTCCTTAATCATAATTAGCATTTTCATGCGGTTTTCTTAACCAACTTCATTTTTATTCATACTACATAACTGTCAAGTAGCAAAAGGATTAAGTAATCCCATTCCTGTCTTTTTAAAATGTTGCTTTTGTTTGGCATTTTTTAGTTCTGTTCTCCATTAGGAATAGAGGAAAATAAGGAAAAACATCTAAGTAAAGGCAAAGATAACAGCAGGGTAGTCAGATTTTAAAAGTCAGTATGATAACTCCTGTAACTTGCCCTGGATTTTTTTCCTTTTATGATCAAAAGAAGAATTTAGACTAAGCAGTTTTGATGCATTTTAAATCTTCTAAAATAAAACTCCAGAATTATTAACCAACAATTTTTGTAAATGTTACAAATCACATCATCATGGTCCAGCTGTCCATATGGGATTTTGTCAAAGCGCATGAGGTTTGTTTAAATGTTCTCTGCACTGGCCAAAAGCCTGAGAACGTAATTTGTTTTGCTTGTTATGGATCTGAGCTTAAAAATCTTGTCAAAGAATTTATCTAAAATGAATGAAAAGTCAGTGCAGGTATGAGTGCACAGTTTTTATGTACTTTCTTAAAAGGACTCAATAAGTAGGTATATCCTTCTCCAGCTCTGATTTTCCAAAGGGGTTGTTTTATGTAGCTGAATAGCCTGCAGTGACAAAGGCAGAAATGGCTGTTGCTCACTGCTGTGAAAGTATCTGTAAATAATGATTTGTTAGAGCAAAGAAAAAGAAATGCTTTTGTAAAACTCTTGTTTTGGGTTGATTTTGTAAAATGCTTTCATATGATCATTTTTGGCACATCAATAATCTATTCAGTTCTCCAGGCCAAAATCATATTGTTAAAGGTAGGAATTTGTCCATAAAGAACTGAGGCCATGATTGGATGGCAAAAAACGTATGAAAATGAGCTTTCTCACACTTTCACAAAACTTAGAACTGTTTCCTCTTTACCCTACTGATAAGTTCGGCCATGAAACCGCTCCATTTTAGAAGTCTCACTGGCTACTGTCAAATTATGCACAATGGACTGACAGTCACTTTCAAATGGAGAAGACAAGTTTTGACTCATTTTTATATGTTAGAAAATCTCTCCTGCTGCTTGTTTTAACATGAAGAACATGGAACTATAAGGATTAACAGCCTGAACTGAAATGCAGAGAATTTCTTGAGCGCTCTAGGCAGAAAGAATCCAGTTATATAAACCAGCTGGAGTTATTACCATTGTACATGCAATTATAAATAATCCTATATCTTTTGCATCAGAAATGTCTGTGTGTGAAGAAATAAGAATATTTTATTTGTTTCACCACCGTAGGTACCTAAAAATTACAACAGAACTGTAATGCATACTTTATAATACTATATCCATATAAGTATTTTTATCTTTTTCTTCTTCTTTAACAGCAACAGTTTCATTCTGCACCTCAGAAATTAATGAATCCCTGAGAAAGCTGTTTCTCAGTGGAAAATACGCTCATCAATATGCCAGAACAAGTGTCTAAAAGAACAATGGCTTGCAGACTTTAAAAGCATACAAGAGAAGCTGCTGAGTTTAAAAAATAAAAACCCAAAACAAAACAAAAAAGTAAAAAGGGAGGGTGCTTAATTACACGTACTGCTTTCCTCTTTGGTTCTAGTTTCTCAGGAAGATTTAGTGTTCTTCTCTACTTTGGAATGAGAGAGGATCCTCCAGTGAATAATGCAGCCTCATCTTAGGCCAGCTGTCTTCATTGATTATAGAGGGAATCTGGAGTGAGTAGGCAGCTAGTTTAGGTGTCCCAGTTCAGTGTTTAAAGATAAGCAGAATACTTCTGGATTTCTAAGGATATTTTCAAAGGTTCATTAGCAGCTACTTAGCACCACCCAAAAGAAATACCCAGGTGCCTTAATCCCTCTTAAAATTCTCTCTAAAATTCGCCCTTCAGTGTAACAGAAATAATCCCACTATTATGCCTTCCATTTCTCTCTTTTTTTTTTGTGGTTTTTGGTGGGGGTTTATGCTTGGTTTTTTTTTTTATTTTCTATTATTAGTACCCATAGTGCCCCCCACAATATCTATCAATCTGCCAACCTTCTACAGAAGTAACCACGAAATCCAAACAATCTGTTCCTTTGTTAGTTGTTCAATAACACAAATCTATTTGAGACTGCTTCCTAATTCAAGCTGAGAAAAATAATACCTTCTTACCTCAGAGGAAGGAGTAAAAAATGTATTGATTTTTAGGAAGCACTTCATTTCTGATGTAAGTGAGAATATAAAATAACATAAACGAAGTGAAACTGCTATTCATCAGTGGAAGACTTTTCAGATATATTTCTATTTGTCTATTTGTCTCTGTGTATGAAAACAAAATGTAAATGTGTATACACATGTGCAAAAACCATACAATACTTGCTTTGATGAGTCCAGGAAAGAATATTGTACAAGTCTTATGAGTTTAATCTAGGCTGAAAAAAGTTAGTGCATGGCTATACCAAAATACATCGTTCTAGAACAACTTCCACAATCTAACATTTCAGCCTACTAACAAAAAAATATTTTTGAAAGTACTTTACAAAGTGATTTCAAATGTTCTCCTGAAGAAAGACATTAGGCCTCGATTACAAAACATTCTTATGTTGCAGTTTCTCTAAGAAAGAGAACTTCACCTTCTATTATTTCTACAAGAATGTGAAAGAGTATGGCTCTTCTTGCAGTTTGTATTTCATTTCTCCAAGCTTTTTAATTAGATAAACTTATTCTCCCTTCAGTAAGTACTAATTCAGTTGTTAGTCTATACTGTGAGTCATTTAAATGTATGCCTCTTTAACAGGAAAATGTTAACAGTGAGAAATAGATAGCAAAATCTTGCATCTGCATTATTGTCAACTCCTTTAACATGCTTTTAATAAGGTTTACGAATTTAAAGTGTGAAGGCCAATAGAGTACAAGGTGAAAATATTTCAAATTTCAGAAGCTATTCCTCAGCAGGTCCTCACAGTCACAATGTCTTTAAGGAGAAATGTCTAAAGGCGTATGTGGAAAATAATTAGATTATTTAACTAAGTTTGAGGATTATTTTTTAGGTTAAGCTGTGCATGGAAATTCTTTGAATATTTTAGATATAAAACCATTTATTCCAAGCAGTGGTGAAGACTGAACTATGTACATTCTATAATACAGTTTCATTTAGGTACTTCTATTTCTGCACCGCAAATACTGATGAGTCTACCTTGGAGGACTTGAAACCACACATATTCACATCAGTGGCAACTGTCCATGCAATTTTAATAATATACGACCATGGTCTTAATCAAATAAATCAGTAACACTCAGAATAAATGAAATTATCTTTATGTGATATTCATACGGATAATTGAACTATCTAACCCAGGGATTCACACACAGTTATCTTTAATGACCTGAACACATATCGACTACTTAGGGAACATACTTTTCCAAGTTTTTAAAGCATAACAAAGTGATGGATACCTTTACATTAAATTCTGTGCACCAAACATAACAGCGCAGAGTTTATGCATTGACAGAATTACACTCAACAAATTTAGCCTGACATTTTCCTTGTATTCTACTATGTCTGTCACTTTATCTTCATATCTATCAGACTACTTAAGTCCCATGCCTCTCCTTTTTATTAATCCCTTTGCCTTTAATTGTTTGCTCTCTATTTTAGTCTAGCATATTCTACTTCTCAGTCTTCGATGCCGTGACATTTTATCCATTTTTTTTTCTCAAACTGCTATAGTATATCTCACTTACTCAACACCAATTTGTACACCAACCTAGTTAAAGGCAATACATTCATCGTCTTTTTTGCTTTAGTTTTGGTTCCCTCTAGTTATGTGAAAAATAGCTCCAGTGGAAAAATGTCCTGGTTTTGTCCCTGTGTCAAATTATTTTTTTAGCATCAGTAAAAATTCATTTTATTTTGACAGAAAAATCTCACTAGCTTTAAAAAAAAGTATGTAGCCAGCAGCAGGGTTAGGGTGGGGTGGGGTGTTGAGAGAATATACAAAATAAACTACAACAACACTGTCTGCTTGTGAATTAGGAAACAAAGTGAATGGATATTTACTTAAAATTTTCCCTTTCCAGTAAATTTTCTTTGTTAATAAGATACATGAATATGAAGTGTCTTCATTTAAAGAATGGTTTGACATGATTTAATTTTAAATCCATGCCTGCATTAACATTCAGAACATTAGAATTGCATTAAATTTTGAAGAGTTATTTTTTTTTCAATAGTTGAAGAGGATAATTTCCTTCTCTATTTTGCTAACTGAAAAATAATGATCTATTTTGGATGCTGTCAATTGTATTAGTGTCCTGGTTATGCTGCAATAGAATTATAGAAACAATTTTTTATTCAGGAAAGCTGCATTTCTGAGAAGACTGCAGCATTTGATTTGGTGGAAACAGAGTTGATAAGACACTTTGTTTCAGTTCATGGCCAGCCCTGGTTGCCAGCAGTTTTGATTTAGCCAGGTTAAGGAGCTAGGAGGAGCAAAAGCCAGAGCAGCTAATGCAAGCTGGCCAACAGAAGTATTTTGTACCAAAAACATAATGCTCACTATAAATTGGAAAGTTTGCTGAGGATGGCCGTTCTTTTTCACTCTTTCTGTGATGGTCATCATCCCTGGAGGATCTCACCTGTCATTCTTCTCCTAAGGCCTGCTCTTCTGTTCAGTGTGACTGTTGTACCTTTGCTACAGATATACTGTGCTTGCAGAGTTTGACATCTGGCATTCACTGCTGGGAGTGCAGAGCTCACTACCAGAGTATAATCAGACTATAACTTTGTGCACTTTTAATTAATATTTTTATTAATATTAGCATTAATATTAGTTTCTTATTATTATTTTATTAAATTTTAAGATCGTAAACCCATGTGTCTCCTTTCCATTTCCTGATTTCCCTATTTGGGTGGGGAGGAGACATTGGATGATAGGACAACTACCTAAACAAGGGCAATTAGTTCTTACAAACTGGAGTAATAATGTCAAAGATATAACACTGCTTCCAAACCTCATTAATTATGCAGGCCTCAGTTAGGTAGGCATTAAGAACCAACTTTTCAGCAAATGTTAATATTGCTGCTTTAGGTCTCTAAACCCTCATATAGTGATTCTAAATGGCATCCTGTTTTTTATTTTCTGATCTTGGTGATAGCTAGTCTTAAATAAAGCAACATGTGTTATAATTTTTTTATCACTGCATTTTTATAGGGCAAAATTGTAAATGTTTATTTAATTAAAGAAATTCCATCAATGTACCTATCAGCTATTAAACAGGTATATATTCATTAGTCCTTTTCTTTCCAAGTTAGAATTACTGGTAAACAGATGCTATAGATGCAATAACATAGTCTTAACAGTCTAAAATCTCTCAACTCACAGTATAATTATATTTCACTCAGTTTGGATTTGTTTTGGGTTGATTTGGTTTTTTTTAAGTTATATGTGTGTTTATTTTCATATTATGTAATGCTTTCCTAAAAGGCAAACTGAAGGTTTTGGCTAGACGTTGTGCCCAGGAGGAGATTCTGTATACATCCTTGTATTAAAATGTTTGCCAATATTAGGTCTGTATGAGAAGACTGATGTGGTTTATGAGCTGTACACAAATAATTGCCTACATGCAAATGCATATGTGAAGTAATTTTCTGGATGGTTTTGTTCTGTCTTAAATAGTTCCTCTTCCTCCTGGCATGTTAAATCCAAAAAACAAGAGAGAGAAACACATCTCTGTAATTGCAGTCACTAGTCACTATGGACTACTTGTTTGGAAATCACAATACTTAACACTTGTGCTGAGAATTAACTTATGTTTCTAGATAATAGTGGGCTGATAGTTATGGTTCAACAAGGTGTTTGGTGGAAACATGATCACATCCTTAGCTAATGCACATCTATGAAATGTCAGAAGTGGTTAAATTAATTTCTCTACCACATAACATTGCATGGCATGTAGACAGCACTAGCAATATTAACTGTTTGCTGATGTCATGAAATAACCATCATAATAAAAATAATAGCAAACAACAGCAAGCCTGGGATCTTAGGGTTTGGAAAAGGCATCCAACTGTTTTCCTTACTCTGTCCCTCAGCTGCTTGGAAAAATCTTTCAAAGTTCCTACCATGATTAACATGCTTTATCATTTGTTTATTTGACAATTACAGACAAACAAATGAAGGCAAACACTTTTTAAGCTGTGTTACTTTCTTGCATCATTCTTCATGCCAACTTCTCTTTTGAGCTAGCTGCCAGTCTAGAACCAGGAAAATCTTTTGAAGATTTCCTATTCCTAATAATATTCTTAATGAGTTTTAAAAAGCAATGCTCTGATTATTCTTGTGTAAGTGTTTGGAGTCTGTAATTAAAGTAAAGAATGTGTAGGTAGGTCTCTCCCACATTTCACCAATCTGTTTGAAGAGCCTGTGGAGATATCTGAGAGTTGATAGATTTGATAAAGCTGGCCTTTGAGGATGTTTTGATTTATCATAGGGACTGTGCCACTTGAAGGTAAACCTGAAGAATGGTTGGCATTTTTTCCACCCATATTCCTGTTAGTGTTTTTCAAACATGTAATTGAGGGCAGCATATCATACAAGTGTATAAGGTCCTAAGTGAAAATAGTATACTGTTTATAATAAAGCACTATGAGAGGTTATAGTTCCATGTGAACTATCTCATTGTTTCAACAGATTGACCTTTAGGCAAGAACTGTAGTTATTTGACAAAGCAGAACATAAAAATATTGACATTTGCCTTGTGTAGACAGAAGCTTGTATCCAAAAAGAAAGTTTCTGTTTAGTTCTAGTCAACATTTAAACCACTAATTATTCATTTTACTATTAACACTTTAGATTAACATAATTGGATGTTTGCTTAATTAATTTCCCAAGGCTGCATACTTAAGCTGAATAATGTAGCACTCAAGAAGTCTTGATAGAAGAAGCAGGACTCATTCATCTCTGCTAGAATTAATAGGCTTTCTAAGGGAAAGATGCTGAGAAATCTAACATCTTAGGGGTGCGTAGATCTACAGCCCCATAACAGAAGACCTAATCCCATTTACCAGCTAATCTTCAATATGTGGTTATTGATTTGACTGCTGGGATGCAGTGTGTTGTTTCTTCAGGGATTATTCAGCCTTGTCTAGCAATAACCTCGTCAGCTTCACTTGAAAAGGTGCTGAATAGTGAAGAAGATCACAGCAAGACATTGAGCAAGTCTGGAGTGAGAAAAATGTAAACTCAACATGACTTGCACATTACAGAGTGTAAATTTTACCCTATAATGAATTTTAAAAGGGAAGAACTTTGTTACAAATCTTAACATTTACTATTTATTTTAGTTTTCATAATTTCAGATAATGTATTACAATTATAGAACTTGACACTGATTTTTAATGGGGTGTAAAAAAAAATTCCACATTCTGTAACAATTCTGAAAATTATTCTCACTTTAAAATGGCGGGAGAAATTTAAAAAATTTCCAAATGCTCCTTGACATCAACATTAACTAATTCATGAAAGAAACCTGAAACATTTACTATGCTTTTTTGGATTACTGAAATCAGTTTCAACAAGATATTAAAGATAAATTACATTTTTTTAAAAAGCCTTCATTTTTAACTAAAAGTATTTTTTAATGTTAAAAGGCAGTAATGTAGCCAATGAAAACACTAGTTTCCCATAAAAAACTGAATTAGCAATTTTGCTTAACAATTTGGTTTCAGAAAATATATTTCCAAGAAAACCAAAATAAATACAGGCATGTTGGTGGTGGAAGGCAGAGGGACCTTCTCTCACAGTATCTCAAATAGACCCAACTAGAAGTTATTAAGCAGATGAATGTGCCAAAGTTATCAAACCATGTTGTAATAGGAACTTATCTGCATAGCAAACAGCTTCTTCAAGACAGTGTGGGAATTGTGAACAAGAATCCTGACAGAAGTTCCACAGTGAGCAGTGGGGCTTGGTCCAGCTACTGTGGGAAATAACACCATATGCGCATTTCCTTTTGTAAAACAGTAAAATTAAAAAGACTGTACAACCACTGGATGGAACAGGACATTCTGTTTTCTAATCTCCTTTGCAGGAAATCTTCTTAACCACAATATTAATGAGACAACTTGTGACAACTAATCACGGTACCTGTTATACCACCATTGAAAACCACCAAACAAAACCTTAGTTTTGACGATACTTCAGAGCAGCATGTGTTAACTTAGGGCTTCTGTCATCATTTTGTTTTGAGGGCAGATGTTGTTTGGAAAGGGGTATTTAGAATTTAAAAATAAAATGCAAGAAATAAACTTGATTCTTTCCTATTCTCCCAGGACACAACAGCAAGTACAGGAGAAAGGGAAGGGCTGGATTACTGCCTCACTGCCTCACATGTCCTTTTAGGGCATTATTCTAATTTATTAAGAGAACATGTATGGGAAGACAGCAGTAGACAGGCTGCCTCTGGATGCCTGGACAGGTCCAGAGTCAGCTGGCTGGGAAAACCAGAGCCAGTTATTCCTCACTACTGCTAATTCATAACTAGGCTGGAGTCCTAGCAATGATACAAACAATGAACTACACAGTCACATCAACTATCAACAATACAAGCTGCCTTCTAGACTCTCTGTGAATATGATTCTTTTTTTTTTTATCCACATCCAAAGCCACTAAAGCAGTAGGAGTTAGCATGATGAGATGACTCTATGCAGAATTTGTCTTAAGGCAACAATCTTCAATAGCATTTCTCAGACGGGTAAAACTTCCAGCTTGAATTTCCTAGGGTTTGTGTCCATATAAATTTATGTAGTTTCATAGAAATTTATAGTTTCAGCAATTACAACGGTGAGAGCCTGAAGTCAAGCAAGGCTTTCCCTTGTGCCTCAGACTTCAAGTCGAATATTTCATCTATGTAGACATAACTTGCTATGAAAACTACTGTTCTGGCACTACAAACAAAATCATCCTTGATGTTGTTTAATAGATAATTTAGCAGTAAAGAGTTTATGACACATCCTCATTCTGAATTAATTTTCTTGCCAGAACAATGATAAATACAGCTAGATGGCTAGCTTTGTACTGTACTTCATAAACAAGCTAAAGGATAATCTGTATCCTTAATTTTGGAATGGACTTCATCAAACTAAATTCCAGACACCACCTTTTATTTTTACCGTTGCTACCCAGACCAGTTTTATGTTCTACGGTCTTATTAAAAATAATGTAATAAAGTATCTCTTCTAACCAAAACCCAGGACCTTTGCACTTCACTCTCTCTGCATCTCATCCAAAGACCACAGTACTCAAGACAGTTTCACCAGAAGATACTTTTAACTGCAATAAATTTCTTTAAGACTAAGCAATGTAGTTACATTAATTTGCTTCTACAGTAAATAACACAATTTATTAAGAATAACTAAATGGTGTTATTTAGGTAAGACAGACTTTTAGCATTAGGATTACAAAATTAATGTTGTAGGTAGAGCTGTTCAAATAAATGATTGTGTTGAGCTGTCTCCTGCCGTCAAAAAAAATGAAAAAATATTAGCATTTAGGGCAGATACAAAAGTAGAGATTTTCTGTTTATTTACAAAAATGGCATTCTCCTTATTCCCCCAAAACATAATCCTCAGTCAAAATAAACATTCTTTACTGGAGCTAATAAATTAAATTTTGGGGTTGTTTTTTTTTCTTCTTGTTTTTGGCTGGTTATGTTTGTTTGCCTGTTTGTTTCAATTTAACCAAATTTTGGGTTGAGGCTATATTGAAACAGCAAGTTTAAATGTCAAAATGAAGTAATTTGGGTTTTCTTTCCTCCATACACTCTGTTCTCTGCCTCTTTCCCACTCCTCACCACAGGCTATTCAATGAACCTGGTCAAAACTCAAAGAACGAGCTTTGTCCCAGACCAAATTCTCAGGCTGTCTTTACATCCTGAGAAATAAGTAAAACAAATCAAGTCCACTCTCTTTATCCTGTTTTAGACTGTTTACAGTGTGTTAATAATTTCCATCAAAACTGCCACATAAACTTGTACCACAGATATGCAGTCAGAGCAGCTCATTCTTCCTCAGCCATGGTATTAGAGAAAGTTTTCTGAAAAGTTGCTGTTATATGAGTGCACAAAAGCCACAGTCAGAAAGAGAATGAAGAAGGTGGTCTGTATACAATATGTATATGGCAGTGCAAAGTCCAAAGGACAAAGGATTCTGGAGGAAAAAGAGGAGGGGAAAAAAGAGGATACTTTTCTGATAAAATAAGAGCAGAGAAGCAAATTCTAGATGAGCATTTCTTTGTGAAATTATGCCATGTGTATTTTGTGTCAAATTCAACCAGTTTATGACTTCCTCTATGTTTTTCTATAAGCTCTGAACCCTTCTTCTCTTTTCCCAAGATACATTTGAGCGTGTAACACTTTAAGTGCTCTGAGTACAAGAGTTTAATATAGCCATTAGTGTTGCACACTAGGAATGTAACATTAGCAACTATTGCATTATGAAAGATTTTATATAAAGTATACAGAGCAAAATAAAAACAAGGCTTGGAAATACTTAAAGGTATTCTTATCATTGGACTAAACTGAATACTGAGAACTGAATCTTTGCTACTAAGTTAACAAATATTGTACTTTAAAAAGTCACCAGTCTTTGCTGAATGCTGAACAAATTTTCATGGAATTGTCTATGACAACAAGGTCAAACGTAGA
The DNA here is from genome assembly GCF_000695765.1 of Mesitornis unicolor. Lineage (NCBI taxonomy): Eukaryota > Metazoa > Chordata > Aves > Mesitornithiformes > Mesitornithidae > Mesitornis > Mesitornis unicolor. The sequence continues at coordinate 58,515 of NW_010207807.1, forward strand.
TGGCTACTTTTGCCTGTGCTGCAATGAAACACTTATTCTGCTGTGTATATATTTAAAGCATAAGATATAGGGCAGTGTAGAAATCACATTCGAGCAGGAAATGTTCTGGAGGTCTTAGCACTTTGTCTTCTAAAACATACACCAATATTTGCAGGGGTTTCATTTGCAGTGCTGACTTCTAAAATGTAATCTAAGACTTGCTACTGAGTAAGTGAGACAGCTCAGGCTCTTGTGTTTTGCGTATCTTATCTACTTGGTCCTTCCAGGAAGGAACAAAAAGTAGCACTTGTTCCCTCCGCTTCTTGTCCTTCTGTAGCACAGACGTGTGAGGAAAATTGCATACCTCTGTCTGCACAAGAAGTAATGCAGGAATTAACCCACAGCTCTAAGTCACATCGAACAATACAAGAAAACAAAGCAAAAGAGGATTTTTCTTCCCTAACATGCCCATTTGTTTTTATCCTACTGTTTTACAGCTGTGACATTAAAGCCACTGCTGCTTTGAATCATTAAAGGTTGTGAGGTTATTTTTTTTTTTCTCTAAGTGTTTTCTGTCTCAAGCCTTCAGGGCACATGGCATATTTGTTTTCTCTATTTAGGTTAACCAAGTATGTCTTCAGTCATCTTTCCTCATCCTTGTTACTGCACACTGCAGTGAGAGTTTATTGCCTTGTGCATCTCTTCCATAAATCACTGAGGAGATAATTTCCTGTCAGGACACTTATTGTTCCTTGCAAATTTAATTTCTAAATTTTGAGCAGAAACAAAGTAACTTGTTCTGCTTTGCTATTAGCTTTTCCAATTGCATCCGATTTTCACAAAGTGTATTTGATAAGGATAAAACTACTCCAAGAGGATACCAACCAAAATAAATTTACTTATTAAATCATTAGAAACTCACCCAGAAAGAAGTGCAGTAACACTGTGAGTGGCAAAAGTGGAAAGTCCCTCTAGGTGAACTTCGTCTAATATACTTTAACCTTTCCTCTGTGTTAAAATTGTCACTGAGTTATTCAATACTGCAGAATATCTTCTAATGTTACTTATGTTTGCCACCCTGTATCTCTGAGCAAAGTTTTTTTACCATTTTCCTAAAGCACAGTGCTCGGTTTGATACATCTGGCAAAAATTCCAGGCAGTGTTTTTTCAGAAGACCTAGAGGATTTTCACATTTACATTTTTCTCCATATCACAGTATGAAAGCTGTCCAAACAGGCCTCCAGATCCAAGACATTAAAAAATTCCATTCATTTGTAGTTCTACTATTTTGAAAACAATGATACACACTCTGATCTTGAGAATGGATGTTATGAGTTTCATAAGGAATCTTAAGTAAATGTTTTTGTTATTAATTCAATGCATTCTTAAAAAGCAATCAAGCCACAAAGGGACATCAGAAAAACACAGCTCTCCCTTCATCCTAAGTATGTACTTATTCTCCATGCAAATGTTTTAGAGACATTTGACTTTTTCTTTTTACTTCAGCTTTCACTGACTGTTGAGAAATCTAGTTTTGCCCTCCCCTCTTCTGTCATGATATGAACCTCTGATTTAAATGGGTAGGCATCAATCTCAGCTTAGTCCTTCCAAACATGTTGTGGGTGAAATGCATGGCTAGTTAGGATCTTAGAACACATTTTAATACTGACCTGATCACCTAGCCAAATTCTATGCTCATAATCTTTGTTTCTTTCTTTAGGTCTTCAAAAATCCTTTCTTTAGACTAAATTGTGCTTATCCCTCAAACTGACCTGAAGAGTATCTCTTGTAGCTTTATTTTCAATAAATGACACCATTGCACAAATAATCCTTTCTCAGTTTGCCCAGTAATTCCAAAATTATATACCAGCAGGATACTGGACCCAGGCTGTACCTCCTCTCTGTGAATTGACTAATGACACTGGTGAGACACTAAACTAATCCCTACAGTGTAGTAGATGTTTGCAGCAATAAAATCTTTTCTGCTCCATAAGAGATGATGTGATTCCACACAGCCTTTAGTATACACTGTCCTGAACTGACTCTGCTAAGTCATTTGTGCACAGCAAGAAGTATGAATCTGTCTAAATGACTGTTATTAAAAGTACAATGTTGTTTCATGACAACAGTAGTTTCACTCCACATGAAAACAGCTCTCAACAACAGAAATAAAAATAAAAGGAATGGGGACTACTAATGGGGTGAAAAATTCTCAAATCCTTTTCCTCTTAGCTATGTAAAGCCAAATTACCCTATCACAATAAAAATATGATGCTATTTACAGTAAGTATGCAACTTTGAAATTACATTACACCTGTAGATTAATTTAGTATCACAATTAAGACTACAATATCTCCCTTCTTAGTCATGTAATGTTAGTTTATAGTAAAAAAAAAACCTCTTGTATTTAAAAATGACAGCTATCAATCTTTATGTCCTCTGTTTTCTCATACAAATTGCAATTTTTGTTTATACCATCCCACATAATATATATTTTTGTTTAGTCCTGCCAAGAAGACAATTGTTTTGCCTGGCACCATACAGGATTTGTGTAGGCATAAATTCACTTCTACACATCCTCCTTACTCTGATCATTAAAAAAGTCCTACTAGTTGTTTGCAGCCTGCATTTGTTCTTTGCCAGGAATTAATTTCCCATCTTTCTTTTGTCAGTCATCACATAAACATAATCCTGCCAGCAACCAGGCATCCAAAATTTGTTGATCTAAAATGAAGTTTCCTTAAATTAACTTTACAGAACTGCACCTGGAATTTACTCTTTGCCAGAAATGCATTGTCTGTATTTGCTCAGAAGTAAATACAGACTATATAAATGAAGTTTCTCTTTACAGTGTTCTGCTTATGCAACTAGAGACTGTATTTTAAGATTTATTCCAGTAAAAACATATTTATAATACGAAAAACCTTTTTTCATTTCCCTTTATTTGCCCTAACAAGAAAAGCAGTACTGTAAAAGAAAAATTAAAAAATAGGTGTGTGCTGTTCCAAAGGTAGAGCTATCAACATAGTTTCTTACTAAATAAAATGAATAGTGTGTTCAAGCATGCCATACAACCAAGAATCCTGGAGGAAAACTACAGATATTTTTTTTGCAGTGAAAGGACTTTATTTTTTTAGACAGTAGCAAATGCCCAACTATACAATGAGCATCCAAGTATGCAACTATCAGGAGAAAAAAAGATCAATGTTATCTCAACTATTTTTTTTTTAAATGAGTGCTTACAGTTCTTACAGTACAAATCCATGCTGTAAATTATATAACAAAATCATAAAATTAATAAATACATATTTGCATTCTGTCTTGATCTACACAAAATCACAGAACTATTAGAGTGAAAGGGACTTCTTGAGGTAACCTAGTCTAACCTTGCTGCTCAAGCAGGGTCAGCTACATCACATCCGGGTGCGTGTCCAGTCAGGTATTGAATATCTCCACAGATGTAGACTTCTCAACCACTCTGGATAACAAGATCCAGTGATATCATAGAATTGTAGAATAATTTGGTTGGAAAAGACCTTTAAGATCGTTGAATCCAACCATAACTAGTCCATTACTAAACCATGTCTGTAGGCACTTCAACTATCTGTCTTTTAAATACCTCCAGGGATGGTTACTCAACCACTTCCCTGGGCAGCCTGTTCCAATACCCAATAACCATTTCAGTGAAGATGTTTTTCCTAATATATAATCTAAATCTCCCCTGGTGCAACTTGAGGCCATGTAATCTCATATTATAGCATGTTACTCTGCCACTTTGACCTATTTCTGATACCCAGCTATGTATCTCATTTTTTTTGCTACCTATCCAAATTGAACATACCTAACAATCTTTATTTAATTCCACTATCAATATCCAGAAAAACATAATGCTTGTTCCATCAATGAATAACACAAACAGGATTGTAGTCTACATTTTGTAAAAAATTCCCACACAGTTTGGTCTAGCCACACCATGAGCAAATTGTGACTGAACATACAAGCTTCCTGAAAAGAAGTGCTCCTGTGGGCATGCAACTTGTGAAGAATATCCTTGAGCTGCCAATGTTTTCTTTATCTAATTCTCTATTAAAATGTATTTTTTATCTTCCAACCCTTTGTTTCTTCCATTAAACAGAACATTTTTTACTTACTATAATTTATTATTGTTCATTTTTATTATTGCTAGAGATTCTGTGAAAGAATAGAACAATGAGATTAAAAAAGGCTGACGCACAAGCTATATTCTGTAGTGCAGGCAGCTGTATAACTGTTATCTTTAAATAAGCATAACAATTTCAAATGTTTAAGCTACTTGTTTCTAATGCTAAGGCTGATGCTCTGTCAAGTAATTGTTATGGCATGGTATAAAGGCACTCAGTGCTTTCTTATCAAGGTATTACATGTGATTTTCCATTTACTTTGTGCTTTCTTTTGTTTAAATTTGAATTCTTGACTACTGAAAACAAAAGAGTAAATGGAAACAATACTGCACAGACCTGCCAACCTTCCATAAATAAAAAAACAAAAAAGGAAAAAAGGTAGGAAGAGTATAATATGCTGACATGCAACCTGTCTCACAATTCTCTTTTGCCTTCTAAAGAACACAAAAACAAGATCAAGCAACAATGCTTCCAGTATTAAGAAAAGCCATTAAAAACTTACACAGTAAGTAAGGCACAGAAACAGGAAGTGATGTAAGCAACTTTTACACTAATTTACTATTAAAGGGATGTCTTCTTGTGCAATAATGGCCAATGACATTCTTTTTAACTACCTAACTTTTCAAGGCAAGAGAATGTGTATATCTTTTGCAGTGCAGGGGTATCAAATGCTTAAGCTGGTGTAAAGGCCAGTAAACCTTTGATGAGCTACTTTGAAAGAAAGTCCTGATGCTGCAGGGCTTTACATGAACAACTGATTTCTCCACATGTTCCTTCCAGCCATTTTTCACACTATTTTCTCATACATAATACAGGAAGAATCCTTGAATTCTTTTAACTACAGTACTAAACTCATACTTGTGCTCTCATCCATATGCCTCTATTTGTTTCTGGGATTATGATTTCTTTCACCCTTCTCTTGGTCTACAAATATGATTGGTAAGAAGGATGCTGTGTCTCTGGTTGCTTTCTGCTTTGTTTTGATTTTTTTTTGTTTCTTTGTTTTTTTGGTGTTTTTTTGTTTTTTTTCTGAGGCCTATGACTCTAGCAGGGACTTCTGTATGAACACAGTCTTGTGGGTTGAGGTGTGAAAGGAAGACAGCTTTTACAGATTTTATTAGGTAGTTTTTAGTTGCCATGCAGGTTGTTAGCATTGCTAATATATATATAATTTTTTTAAAAAGAGCAAAACTTGTGAGTTGTGAATCACAACCAAGAGATGCGAGTCTCTACTGGGATTCTAGGATGTGCCAGGAGACATTTCTGCTGGATTCCATTTGGAAATGTTCATAAACCAAGAGTGGAAAGGATTTGAACTAGTTAATGCTCATTCTACCATTTAAGCATGAGAACTATTAAAATTTTAATCCTTTTAAAAATAATTTACATTTATATATACTACAAACTTTAACCCACTACAGAATCCAATTCTTTTATGCTGTACCTCAAGTCTGATTTCTTATTTTTCATTTTTGCCAGAAAGCTCCCAGGTGAAATTCACCAAATAAACAAACATCATGAAACTGAATTGTAGAGACTCAATTTTTAGAAATGTAATTATAGGTTCCTCAAACATTGTATTGAATTTTCTGTGAGGGGTTTTTGGTTGTGTCTTTGGTAACGGGGGAAGGGCTATGGACATGGCCCTTTAAGAAGCTACCTGAAAAGCTCCCCCTTTGAGGTCTCTCTTAGAGAGACCCATATCTGACCAAGGCCAAGCCAATCAGTGCCCCTGCGAATTCATGTATTTAACGGGGGTGCAGGGCATGCCTCACTCTCTCTCTGGCACTGGCCCTGACCAGCGCTGCCTCAGGTGCAGGTGGCATGGCCCCAGCCTTGCCAGGCCCTGACCACAACTTAAGCTTAAGCTCCACTGCAACTTCATCCCAAAAAAAACAAAATGAGAGAGAGAGAGCCGGGATCTCCAT
>NW_010207808.1:0-7731 GCF_000695765.1 Mesitornis unicolor
GGCCACCAGAGAGGGGCCCTACCACATCAACCTGCCAAGCTGCGATGGACAGGTACTGCTGCCCTTTAAAGGATGACACTTATTTCTGTCATTAGCAGCTGATTCCAGAAACGTTTGCACAGCAATTATGCTGTGTCAGCAATAACTTGGCCAGCCCCACAATTGCCTTTTCTCTTTTCCCGCAAACCAACTGAACCAAAAAGACCATTTCCCATTTCTCAGACCAGTATGTGAAATAAATTCCTGCCAGGTTATAGGGTGCCGCAGTGAAAAAAAATCACTTACCACACAAGCACCTAACAGGACTACGTTGACTAAGAGAAGTCCTGCTCTTATTCCATCATCCTTTTGGGTTTTTCACAGGCTTTAACCCTCCAAAAGCTGCTTTAGCTGTTCAATTCCGTTTGCCAAAAAGTGCAAGTATGATGTGCAAGAGAGACAGCCCTGGTCATGGTCCTGCTTCATCTGCTCCCTGGCACTGCAGCCCAGCAGCAAAAATTAGCTTCGTTACCACATTTCCTTGCAACATAAACACTTCTATATCATTAACGTGTGCTCTGCGTGTTCTACAAACACCATGGCAAAGCATCAGAGTTCAGTGTCAGGAGGAAGGAGCCAGGCTCTGCTCTGTGATGTCCAGTGACAGGACAAGGGGCAATGGTCCCAAGCTGGAGCACAGGAGGTTCAAGCTGCAGATGAGGCCAAAGTTTGTGAGTGTGAGGGTGGCAGAGCATGGCCCAGGCTGCCCAGAGAGGTTGTGGAGTCTCCTTCTCTGCAGACATTCAAAACCTGCCTGGCTGTGTTCCTGTGTGACTGCTCTGGTGATCCTGCTCTGGCAGGGGTTGGACTGGGGGAGGTTATGAGGTCCCTTCCAACTCCTAAGATTCTGTGATTCTGTGATTCTGGTACCGTCAGCATCGCTGTGCCAGCACGAAGGGCTCTGACTGAGCAGACAGCACATCCCAGCCCCTGTCCTATGGCAGAAACCTGAGTTTCCTCCCAGGAACCACTTCCCTGGGAGCAGAAAGCCAAGGAGAGGTAATGTTAGGCTCCATGTAAGGACACAGAAGCCCTGCATCCAAATCCAGTGATTTATATGTGAGAAAAATAAATTCCTTTGCGCTAAACGAGGCTCAGCACCTCCCGTTCCCTCTTTGCTCGCTCCAGTAATGAACACCTCTGTGAAAATAGCTGTAGATTAGAAAAGGAATTAACCTCCAAACAAAGAAGAAGCTTAATTAAGCATTGTGCTAAAAAAAACCAGAGGGGAAATATAGGAAATAAAAAAGAACAAGACAGCTGCGCAGACTTAAATCCGTTTTCCCCTCTTGTAGGTCGTTTTACCCAATGTAATTTCCATTCTGCATTTGGGGGAGTTTGTTACGGAGGCACTGCCCGCTAACAGAAGGGTTTTTGTTGCTTCCCATTCACTTGTACCTTTTCTAATGCTTCGCATTACGAGCCCGCCATCAACAAAACAACCCCAACAAACCAGATTTAAATTAGACTTTGGGAGTAAGCCATTTCATAAACTTCTCCCCAAAGAGCTTCAGCTAATTAAACAAATGATTGCAAAATACTCACAGTGTCAACCCTGTCGGCTTACATGCGAAATATCTACACCAAGCTGCGCTTATTTAACCAAACACAATGTGGAGGAGCAACGGGCCTTAAAGATAAGCCCAAAATTTAGGCTGTAATGGGGCACTTTCTAAAATAGTGGGTGGATTATGGGGGCGAAAAGGACTTTGAACAGCCCTGGCCAAAGTCTTGGAAGCCAGTAGGCACAGAAACAGCGATGTGCAAAGGAGAGGGGGTGAAGATTTGGGTGGCTGCTCTGACAAGGAGACTACAACAGGTTCAAAAAAGGTATTTCTTACAACAAACCCCTCCAGTACAACACATCCCTCCAGTTCAAAGTCCTCTCTGCCCTTTCCCTCTCGCCCCGCTCTCATCCTGTGCTGTATTTAATGGCTCGAGCGAGTGACATTTTCCAGGCCAAGCTCCTGAGCTTCTCCGTGGATTTTATGATCAGGTGAGCGCAGTGAGGTATAACGTGAATTATGACAGCCTTTGCTGGGAAAATGGAATATTAGCTTTCCTCTTAAGGGTCAAAGGGCCTGTCGCACAAGGTTTGAGCAGAAAGGACAGCGAGGCGGGAAGGGAAGGCAGAAAGTGGCTCTGCTCATCATGGCAAGGCCAGAGGCCGATGGTAGACACCCATAGGTTAGGTGCTGGCAAGGGCCCGATGGGGCCCCCTACCCATCCAGTCCTTCTTCTCCATGGCTGCTTCATGCCTTGGCAGTGGCTTTAATGAGAAAACAGTTTTGAAAGGGGAAAACTCAGTTCAGAACGTTCCTGTAGGAGGGGTGCCAAGATCCTTCGCTGTTTATTTTACTTGTTGGGTAAACACTTTTGTACTACTCATCAATACAGTCTGCAGAGCGTATTTTTGTTGAATAACCACAGTATGGACATCAGTATCTTGCTATCTGGCCTCTTCTTCAACCCCATACCCTGAGTCTAATGCATCCCGTTGCCGTTTCACTCGACATACTGTGCTGGGTACTGCTTGATCGTAGGCTCTTCGTGAATCAACCTAACTTTAACTGAGACAGAAGGGACCTAAATCACGTAACAGACACCGGCGCTGGAAATGCTCAGGAAATAGGAATTAAGGACGAATGCTCTGTTCACGTGATCACAACACATTAAAGCACGAGAAGGCTGAGAAAGTCTTCACTGAAGGAGTCTGGTAAAAGCATTTGGTTCACTTCTGCCAGGTCCAGATCCCCACCACTGAGCAATTTTAAAGTCCAGGAAACAAATTTATCCAATCGTTTGGTTTTCTCCCACTTTCTGTGTGAATCCTTCCCAAATTCAAGCTCACTCTTTTAGTCTCTAAATGTGAGTTACAATCTGTGAAGGCTCCGATCACAGTGGGGCATTTATTTCACTCCTCCCCCCCTCACCCCTTAACTTTTTCAATGTACAGAACACAGCTCGCATAGTTATGATCCCAAAATATTAACATAATGTACCTTTTCCTTAGCAACAGCTATAGTGTCGGGGGAATGAAGCCTGTAATAATGCAGCTTGATCTGGAAGCATAATAAAATATAAATAAGCCTGTTACACTTCAGTGGCACACAGGATTCCAGAGCAAAGGGCCTTCATGAATTTAGAAACCTCCTCTTTATACTCTCCAACACAACATTTTTTTTTTTTTAAAGAAGATTTATGGGCACACATTCCCTTTTATTCCTGAAAATGAAATATAATTGCTTACTCGGTAACAGCATTATTTTGCTGCATGTCTGCTACTAAATTTGCGAGCGTAATACAGACACACGCAGACATACATCCGTGCAAAGCAGCGCTCTTAATGAAATAAAAATGCAACCAGGACTTAGAGAAAATCTAAAGGGGAGACTGCATCCATAATTGTGGTCATTTTTTAATGAAGAGAGCACAAGCAATTTTCTCCAAAAAACCAGCTGCAGTGAAACAAGGGATATATTTACTACGAATTAACATGCTTAATCTAGAGCCCTTGATTTCACTGAATCACAGAATATCAGGAGTTGGAAGGGACCTCAAAAGCTCCCCCAGTCCAACTCCTGCCACAGCAGGATCACCAGAGCAGTCACACAGGAGCACGGCCAGGGCTTTGGGGGTCTCCAGAGAAGGAGACTCCACAACCTCTCTGGGCAGCCTGGGCCATGCTCCATAACCCTCACACTCACAAAGTTTGTCCTCATCTTCAGCTTGAACCTCCTGTACTCCAGCTTGCTCCCATTGCCCCTTGTCCTGGCATTGGACATCCCAGAGCAGAGCCTGGCTCCTTCCTCCTGACACTCGCCCTTTCCAAATTGATCCCCATGAATGAGGTCACCCCTCAGTCTCCTCTGCTCCAAGCTCAAGAGCCCCAGCTCCCTCAGCCGCTCCTCATAAGGGAGATGCTCCACTCCCTCCATCATCTTTGTGGCTCTGCTGGACTCTTTCAAGCAAAAGATTTGTAAAAGACTCCTGATGTACCATGTCTGCAAAAAGAACAGCATCCTCAGCTGGGTAAGAGCAAAGTCTTCTCCTTGCCCCAAATCCAGCTGGTCCTCCCCATCCCTGAAGGCTCCTTGGCCCACAGCCCCATGGCCTGGCTCGCATCCTTGTGCATGCTGGCCCTCTGACCCTTCTAATGACATTTAACCAACTTTAATATCACTTCTCAAAGGCAACTGAGATCTTTTTAATACCACTTATTGCGAATTTTCAAGGAGAATAAACTACGCGGAGCCAATCTGAAGGCAATAACAAACCATTTGGAGCTAGAGGATAGCAGTCCTCTTCTTCTGAGCAAATACTGCGGTTATCAAGCCAAATTTCCTTGGCTGAGACACTTAAATTATGAGGCCTCTTTCGAGGGAGCCAAGTTGCGATCTTAGCAACGGGGCAGCATAATGTTTATCTGTTAATCAGTATTTAGCATGCGTTTATTAAGGCTGGGATTTCCAAAAGTGCCTTTCAAAGGCAGGTTACTCAATTCGCGGGCGTAATTTTCCCTGTGAATGGATTATTTCACATCACTATTCCTTTGTAAAATAATGATTCATAAAGGGAAGAATCAATATTCAACAATCTGCTTTAAAGGAACTCAAGGGCCAAAGCAGGCTCTAAACCCAAACATTTTAGAAGACATTGGACCACCAACTCTGTGGTGGAAATCCTTTATTTCCAACAATTTCTGATTCAACCCAAGATGACTCCAAGAGCCAAGTGCTGTGAAAAACCCGCTTACCTTCCCAAAAATCCCACTGCATAGCTGAAGAACCATCAAAAGTCCACAAAATTCTTCAACTCAGGGCTACCAACAGCAGCACGTCTGAGTTTAATGGGATTTATTAGGATGGGAAATCGGCTGTTCGTCTTTCAGCACTGTGTCCACATGGCCAGAAAAGCCAATGGCATCTTGGCCTGTATTAAAAACAGTGTGACCAGCAGGGCCAGGGAGGTGATTATCCCCCTGTACTCGGCACTGGTGAGGCCGCATCTCGAGTGCTGTGTTCAGTTCTGGGCCCCTCACTATAAGAAGGATGTGGAGATTCTGGAGCGTGTTCAGAGAAGAGCCACAAGGATGGGGAGGGGATGGAGAACAAGCCTGATGAGGAGCGGCTGAGGGAACTGGGCTTGTTTAGCCTGGAGAAGAGAAGGCTGAGGGGAGACCTCATCACCACCTACAACTGCCTCAAGGGAGGTTGTGGAGAGGTGGGTGCTGGTCTCTTCTCCCAGGTGATGGGGGATAGAACAAGGGGAAAGGTCACCAAGCTGTGCCAAGGGAGGTTCAGGTTAGAGATAAGGAGGAAGTTCTTTACTGAGAGGGTCGTCAGGAGCTGGCACAGGCTGGGGAGGGAGGTGGTGGAGTCACCATCCCTGGATGTATTTAAAGAGCGGGTAGACGAGGTACTTAGGGATATGGTTTAGGGGGTAGGCAGGAGCGGTTGGACGTGATGATCTCAGAGGTCTTTTCCAACCGAGTGATTCTGTGATTCTAGAGGTGCATGGCTTGAGTCTGATGAACTCCAAGGAGAGCACGCTAAACTTGCTCACTGGTCAATAGATACTGCTACATTTTACTGGGAGACAGCCCAACTACACCAGTGAATAGCCTGTGTCATGATCAGTTGCTTTTCCTAACTTGTCTTCAACTAGAACTCACATTTCTTTAGTAAGGGTGATCTCCTTCCCTTAAGTGCATCATACACATAGGGAATTTTCTAGCAGCTTTTGCTGAGGGCATAAGAGCTGTGGAATAACAACCACAGAGAACAAGAAAATAAGTAAAGTATTTTCCAGGAGAAGATGTAATTGAGGTAACATAATAATCCACCACTGCAAATATTTTGTGATCAGTGTCACTCAGAAATCGAAGTCACAAATCTAAGGAAAATTAGTATTTTGTTGGGTAAACATGCCATTCATTATCTGGCCTTAAAATAGTTTTGTACTGGCAATGGGAAAATATCATCAGACACTAAGAAGCCACCTCCTGCTATAAATGATGTTAACTGGATAATTTTTCATCCAAATGATGAAGAATAAAACAAATATCACCGCTGTAGCTGCAGCAGAATAAAACACGTTTTCCCACTGAGCAGCAATACGCCAAGGGTGATGCATCAGAGGTGGCTTCCCAGCTGCATCACTAACAAACCATCTTCCTACATTTAGAGTTGCTCTCCACCCCTAAACTAGGCTGTATATTAAAAAACTATTAAATCAGAAAAGCGCATACAAGTTCTTTTGTAAAGGGACCCGCGCCAACCTGATCCTTTGAGTTCGTACCTATTTGATTTGTGAATATCCAGAGATCCTGCACAGAACCACTGCCTTCTGCTCCAAAACACACAGATATATTTCAGAATGAAAAATACAATCATCCTATTAATGATGGCATCATCCCTTACGTCACAGAGCACTCCTATACACAGCCACCTTACAACAGGATGAGAGAGAAGATCCAACAACACACAGCAAAGGATGCAAGATAAAGACTTTCCAGTGGTTAAACCCTTTGGCTGTGGCCGAGTGCTCCCATAGGAAGCTTTATCTCACGTCGTTTGCCTTCGCAATGTCTCCGGACGGGGAAAATGAAGGCCAGTTATGCCTCTCAATCAAAGCCTTGCAAACCAGTCCTATTCCCTTTCAAACAGGAGCGCGGCTTCGGAAAGCACTGGACCCGAAATTTGATCTCTCGTTTGATTTCTTCGCCGTCTTCTCCCATTACACAAATACAAATATAACAGGAGTTTTTCTGCGGCCCTGAAACGATGCAGAATTTATAGCAGATGACAAAACGGACCATGTACCAGGAGGGGAAAAGTTACAGTAAAAGCTCCTTCCCATTAATGGGGCCATTCATTCATGCGGCCACTATTCCACAGGGGAGCCGGACATAAATTATGTATTTGACATCTAGTTATAGACGATTATATCTGACATAATGAAGTTATAATGGAAGGAGTTTGCACATTGTTTGGTTATTAAGTGCCCATTTCTTGTCCCTGCACCAGGTGCAACGGTGATAGGCCATACAAATCATCCAGAAGAAATGCCAAAATGGGCTCCCTTACTGATAAAGCACCGCACATGTTTATTAATTTAACAGCTTGTCTTATGTCTCCCCCATCTGCTCATTTAAAACAGTTATTTGCCCTATAAATATTTCAGAAAGAGAAGCGTAGCCAAAAATTGGTCTGGCAGAAAAGGGGGCGGGGGGAAATAACAAAAAGTTTGAGAAGGGCTCGTGCTGCATGCAGCGCTGCACTCCCATTTTCCAGGTTCAATTGGTTCGACAGCTTTTTTTCCTCAAGCTGGTAATGGGACATTCACTGCAGATTAGTGCTGCTTGAGGGTGCACGGCCGCGGCCGGCTCTGCTTTCCAGCTGCTGCCACGGGCGGGTGGGTGGAAACCTGCACTTTTCCAATTTCTGATGACCAGTGGCACGACTTAGGACAGCAGAAAATGAAACCCACCACCAAAAGCATCTCCTGGGTGGACGGCTATGTCCATTTTGAGCTTATCAGGTCACATTTTAGCTTCAAACAGCCTACAAAGAATAATATTTCAAGGCAAGTTTAAATCACAGCTCGTGCTGATTCCCATTGAAAAACTCCTTTGCAAGGCAGCAGCGAGGTGGTAAAAAAGCTATTTAAAAAGCACTTCATATATATATA
>NW_010207808.1:7829-32576 GCF_000695765.1 Mesitornis unicolor
TAGGAATAATGGAAAAGGTGTTAAACATCACCCAGACTGTTGTTCCCCTCCTCTCAATCCTTAAACATTTTCAAGTGTAAAGAGTTTGAACAGTTCCCACCAGCATACAGGATTTAGCACTTCTCCTTGAGAGACTTTGTTAGCTCTGGCTTTCTGCTAGAGCAAGCGCCGTTATCTTATAAATAAACAGCAATGCCCCGAGGTGCCCCTCTGCAACAAAAACACACATTGCGAAGAAATAGGAGCAAGAGTTCAACACCACGGCAAAAAAGAGAACGGCGAACGGCTCGCAATTAACTCTTCCTCACTAGGGATGGCTATGGGACCTCGCTGATGGGAACAAGGAAACTGGGTTTCCAGGAGCTCTGGCTACTCGGGGTATGATGTTAGTTATCCCTAACCATGATATCTAATGAGAAATTAAGAAATATGGAGTGTGGCCAAAATTCAAAGCAACTGCCTGCTTCAGGGAAATCAGGGGAGTCCAGAAAGGTGGACTCCTGGCAATGCATCCTATGGTTGCATCTACCATGCTGCCCAAAAACCTACCCTGTGGCCATGCTGAGCTTTTTGACTCGTCTCCAGCCTGGAGACTGAGGGCTTTGAGGGCTTTAAATGACCATGCCTACTGTGACAAAAAGCAGAGTTCAAATGAAAAATAAACCCACTACAAAGCAACCCAAGAAAGAAACCTGTACAGGCCTCTTCAAAACAACGTAGCTGAAAGTTTACCGCACACATAAAGCTCATAGTCACCCCAAAACCTTTCCATTGACCATGGAGGTATGGCGAACAGTCATCTCCCATCCAACCAGTGCAACACCAGTTACCTGCATGGCTCATATACTCTGCCTGCCTAAAAATCCCTGTGGGATGGACCCAATGAGAAAATGCAGCATGTGTGTGGCTGCCTTGCTGCAATGAACGCTCATGCCCTGGCTTGGAGGGAGCAAGAGCATTCAGTGGGCTCAGGGCAAACATGAAGGGGAAGCCCTGAGAGCAGTCATGCTTGGAGAGAAAGCTGAGCAAAAGCAAAGAAGAAAACCCTGTACATGACTGAGGAAGAGTAGGACAGTATACAGCATCCCAGCACTGCATAGGGAATAGGGAATAAGGGTCCTGGGCATGGGGGACCCCAAGCAGCATCCAGTGGATGGTCCTCTCTTGGCTCAAAGGCAGCAAAACGATCTCACGTGGACTCTCCCTTCTGTAGAAAATAATCTCACCTTAAGAAGCTGCAGCTAACGCTAAAGGGAAGGAGTAGGATGAGTACAAGTGGGACCTGGGGAGGGCGAGGCAGCAGAGCTGGTGTTTCAGGGTCCGGTGAGCATGGGCTGCGTGACCCCATGTGTCGGCTTGGATTAAGGCAGGGAGAGCTATGGGGCCTCGCTGCCCAGCGCTCCCCTTGCTCTGAGCCCTGGAAGGAGGACAGGGGCTGTGCAATGAGCCCGGCTGTCAGATCCTCCCACATCATCTGCAAAGCCATCGACCCTCTTCTGGGACCTCTGAGAGAGAAAAGAAAAGAAAAACCAATGCCAAAAAAAGACCTGGAATGTGTGCATCCAAAAACCTGCTCTATTTTGGGTAATAAGATCTCATGGTGCTTCAGGAGCGGCTCTCCCTCAGATGTTGCAAATGCAAAAGGGAAGTAAAATGGTAAAGGTATTCAGCTTTTGAGGGAAGAAAGCACAAAGGGATACACCACTGAGTTGAGAAAGGAGGCAGGGAAAAAAGCAGCAAAACCTCTGGCTGTCTCCCTGACAGGCTCCCCTCTAGTGTGTCCCTACAGGGAGATGGAGTTTAAACCACGCAACTGAGGTTTACAGGAAAAAAAACCCACAACAAAACCCCAAACTGGGGTCAAAACCACTTCCCTGGCTAAAAAAAATCAGCACAGAAGGGTGAGACCCTTTCACTTGCCCTTTATTTGCTATTTATTTCTAGAACTGAGACCAGTAGCTGGTTTTGCTCATCAATTAACGTTTTGGAAATGCACTGACTTCAAGCATATCAGTCTCCGAGACAACAGCTCCCCAAGCTCCAACCTTGGAGAAAACCTTTGCTAAACTCTGTCTCAACAGGGGAGGAGAGCTCCTCGGACTGCCTTGCTTTAAACGCCAGGCACGTATTTCATGTTTAATAAGATTCCACATATACACTCAAATCTGCTTCTATAAAGCTTCATAAATAGTTTTAGTATGTGGATCCGATGAGTTTAATTCACTTATTCGCTGTGTTTTAGTACCTGGCAGAACAGGAGTCCAAACTCTAAATTTAACTTATTGCTATAGATGATAATTCCATAAAAATCTCTTTCTAAGCCTGAGTATCAGCATCACCCTCATCTGTGAAACTCCTCGCACTTGTCAGTAACCAGCTGCTCATTTTTAAACACGGGTTTAATCCTCAGTCTATGAGAGCACCACCTGAGGTCTCAGCTACCCCTGGAATTATTCTGCACATGGGTGGTGCAAATGGATGCGTAAAAATCCCATCCCTGTGTCTGGATCGTCACACTGAGAGGAGGTGTAAAAGTAAAGGTGAAGAGTGCTTCATACACTGAACTAATTTTAAAATACCCTCAAATTAAGAAGGAGGTGGGGAATAGGAAGTGTCTTGGTAAAAAAAGATGCTGATTCAGAGCCTCAGTGCTATTAAGTGATTTACGGCATCATTACTGTGTTACTATACAGAGCGGCGGCTCAGAGTAATTACCCTGTAATGTACGATGACACTAATGTACTAGTAAACTACTGGAGTTTATTCTCTGTTCACTACTGGCATCAGGGCTCAAAGGCAGGTAAAAATGCCCTGCATGCATAAACAACGTGTGTAAATGTCACCAGTGATAAAAATTTTAAAAAGGAGAAGGAAAAAGCAGTTACAAATAAATCTGTCAGCTGAGAATTGCTACTGCACAGAGCCACAGCAGCACTAAATCTGTATCATTTTTCCTCTAACGCAGGAAGAAAAGATGCCTTTATATTCCTACCCTGGCTCTATTGCCATTTATTATAATTAAAATTGTAAGGTGGCTGCTTCTTTTTGCCGCTCTACGTGTGACATTGGCCTGCGCCTGCTGTTCAGCTCCGCATGAGGGGGAACACAAAGAGCATCAAAGCAACAGCCCAAAGCTTCATGGTGCTTTATGACCATTGTTGTAATGCTGCTCTTTTTTAGCGTTCCAGCTACTGGAGTCGTGGAGAACCAACGAGAGCTTCAGGACAGAGGTGGTTTTGCCTCCCTCGTTTAAAACAGCTCCTGTGGTTATGGGATGAAGCTTGGAACACGACCTGTGCATGTCTTAAGGTGTCAGAATACTCAGCCAAACAACACGACTTCATAACCCTCACACATTTAAGGAAAAAAAATAAAATCATGATTATTACAACAGCCCAATGGATGCTGATACTGGAAATGAGGCACCAGACGCATCAGTGGAGCTACACATCCCAAATTCGAGGGCCAGAGGAAAGCCCTGCTCTTCCCTCAGGAGCCAGCACCAATTACTACATTTTTAACACCCCCTAATCACCAGCTAATGGATCAATGCCTTCAGACCTGGCTGCCTCCCTGGCCCTCTCTCTTTAAGTTACACAAGGGATTTGAGTCCTTCCACCAGTGCATAGCAGCTGTAGCATCAGGCCTTCCACCCTGAGCAGCCCTTTCTTCAAGATCTCTCCGTTGAGGGGGTGGAGACACCCGTGGAGGAGTTAACGTAGCAATTTATGTTGGATAAACTCCATTTCACCTTCTCTGCACGCTCTGCAACCGTTCTGCTTGCCCCACTTTGCCCTGCCTCTGGTGGCAGAGCCATTCATCTCGCAGAGGTGGCCATGGCCTCACAAATGGCAGATCACTGAAGATTTTTGTGGCCTTCAGCTCTTTTATCCTAGTGAAAGCCAGGCACAGCATCTTTGCAGCTTCTTTGGCTGCTGCTGCTCCAGTGTCCTTGAGTCTTCCATGGCTCTACATCCCATGGCAAGGATTTACATTGACCTATTCTACATAAGCTCTGAATCATGACACGCGCCTTCAAAGAAAGACCTGAATGAGAAGGTCCTGGAAGTTGTACCTGTCTCTGCCTTACTGAAGGTAAATTTTACCACAAACCTGAAGGTTTTCAAGTGGCTTTGAAGAAGCTGATAATTCTAAATGTATGTGTCAAATCTCAGGGTTATTCACCCACAGATGAACGGAGGTTGTGGACTACCAGGACTCTGCATGTGATCAGCTCGACTCATAACACCACCAGATCTGGAGATAAACTGACACCCAGAGCATGGTTCCACCTTGCAGAGATGCAAGAGGAACCACCAAGGATTAATTGTGCTAAGGCTGTTTCTGTGCAGCAAGCATCAGTTCCTCAGATTTGGTTACTGCATCTGCTAAGAAAACACACATTCACACTTAAAACAGGAAAAAAACCAGTAACTGTTTACTTGATCAAGTTAGAGATCTAACCACATAGACGTTGATGGAAAAGCTCACTCAAAATTAAGAGAGCCTTTCATTTAGCCCACAAAGTCCTTGGGCCATTTGGAGGAGCAGGGATACGTTTGCAGCTGCAATTCACTGACACAAAGGTATTTCTGTCTCCCAGAATATTAGAGATGGATATCAATGTGAGATTTAGGAGACAGCTTTCTTCATATTACACCATGCTGGTGTGCCTATCCAAACTGATCTTGCATTAACACGCTGTATTTTATCATCAGCAGCACTCAGAGAAACCCATGCACACACAAACACACTCACAACCTTACGGTGCTGAGGCAGAATGGTGACAATCGCTACTAAGGTCAACTCCACACCATTTCTGCCACTGTAGCACCCTTTAGAGGGCAGGAGAAAGAAAAAAACATAACAAAACTTAAAGAGTTTGCTATTAACCATTCCAAGAAGGACAAGTTGGCCATTTTGAGATCCTACCTAAATACCAACAACTGAATTAGAAGGAGCAAAGGGAGGCATAAGAAGTCTGCACGAGCATGGATTCTTTCTCTGGGGCCAAGCGTGTTTCCCCATGCTACAGCAGCAAACACTGTGGACTCATCACAACACAGACAGGGGAGGATCCTCCAAATGGGGTTGAGAAATCAAGGGCTCCAATTCCTACTGCTTTATTTGCACCACTCAACAGAGGAACCTCTGTTCTGGACTCACTCCATGTAACGTAGCACACGGTCACCGCTCATACAGCTTTCTCGCAGGAATTAATTTGTTCCTGAGCTCCTTGGTTGGAGCTAACTTGGTGGTAACTTTACCATGGAGGCTCTAAGAACAAATGAAGACCACCCACACGTGGCCATGGCTGGTTCACGACGCATGGAGATGGCATCACTGACTCACCCTTGGACGGCGGCCTCTCCAGATCCGAATCCAGGTGGATCGGTGGGGCAATGTAGGAAACCTGCCCGTGGTGAGCCTGCCCTGTGGACAAACAAGTGTTTTAGTTTCTCTGTTCCCTAATTAATATAATTAAACATACATTTTTACGGCACTGGATTCAAAACAGGCTGACAAATATCTTATTGTATTGTGCATTTTCCAGAACAAACTCCCATTTTGCGGAGACACCAGATGAAAAGCTGAACACACTCCATCTCTTCTGCTTTTTTCCCCTGCAGACACAGGTACCTCGCTGCACTTCAGTTATAACCTGCTTTGCCACCACCACGTGCACTTCGCATGATGTTCTCTTAAGAGGCCATATGCCACAACTGATTTCACACACGCCCGTTCAGTCTGTTAATCTCACTTTAAAAGAGAAGCAAGAATTTCTGTGTCAGAGCAGCTTCTGAAGGAAACATGAAGTACAACTGTATCTGTTTTTCCCACCAACAGACAACACAGCTACCGGTTTCCAGAACTGGGCTTTTGCGGTTCCCAGCACTGCTGTGCAGTTTCCCAGTTGCTAAAGACTCAACTCTTCTCCAGTAATTTGGAGGTTGCTGTATTGAGAAACTTTTATTTATAATAACAACATGTTGTTATAATTCATCTATTTACTGTAACAGTTTACAGGGTTGTTAATCTCTTTTTCTAAACATGGAAAGTTAATGACACAGAGATTACGATAACAGCCAGAGTAACCTTCCCGTTTCAAGTAATATTCGGGCTGCAATAAAAGCAGTTGATTCCTCTTATGAGGCACATTCCAAATAATTAATACGGCTCCCTGTTGACACTTGCTGTTGTTGTTGCTCCAAGCAATTTCCAAGCAACCGTCACAGGCAGCAGAGCGGTGGTGGAGTCTTCGGGCTTCTCTGTAATGACATCCAGGAATACCAGGAGCGCAGTACGCCGGTGCACATAATATGTCAAAAACATCTCTCCAGGGGGATAAAATATTAATGGGAAAGTGGAGGGGGAAAGAAAAAGTGTGTCTGAACGGGCAGGACATATTTACCGCTTTGCGCTGAGGCTGGCTCAGGTGATTTGCATTATTGGCCATTACAACAACTGGACGTTATTCAGGTTTAAAATCTACCGACACGTCATAAATTCTGTATTTGCTTTTAAGTGCTTTAACATGGGAAATCTGCTCCAGGCAACCCCACAGCTAGTAATGAGTTACCCTGCTTTGCCCTTCTACTTCGTATGTTAAAAATCCATTTGATGTCGTCAGCGAGCATAAGTCATCATTGAAAGGGCTGCGCTTACTCGAGCTGCTCAATGTGCAGGATCAAGGCCCCAGTTGCTCCACCTAAGACACCATCAAAACCCAAAATCACTGAGGTTGGCAGGGAACTCTGGAAACTACCAAGGAGACCAAGGGTAATAAGAGCCAATGGCAAGAGACCAGTTGGATTTTTGGTATCTCCAAGGATGGAGACTCCACAACTTCTCTGGGGAACCTGTGCCAGCACTTGGCCACCCTCACAGGAAATTTTAAAATAAATAACTAATAAAAATAAATAAAAAGCTTTTTCTTATGTTTAAGTGTAATTTCCTGTATTTCAATTTGTGCCTCAAGCTGTCACTGGATCACAGAATCACAGAATCGCTCGGTTGGAAAAGACCTCCGAGATCATCACGTCCAACCGCTCCTGCCTACCCACTAAACCATATCCCTAAGTACCTCGTCTACCCGCTCTTTAAACACATCCAGGGATGGTGACTCCACCACCTCCCTGGGCAGCCTGTTCCAGCTTCTGACGACCCTCTCAGGAAAGAACTTCCTCCTTATCTCTAACCTGAACCTCCCTTGGCACAGCTTGGTGCCCTTTCCCCTTGTTCTATCCCCCATCACCTGGGAGAAGAGACCAGCACCCACCTCTCTACAACCTCCCTTGAGGCAGTTGTAGGTGGTGATGAGGTCTCCCCTCAGCCTTCTCTTCTCCAGGCTAAACAAGCCCAGTTCCCTCAGCCGCTCCTCATCAGGCTTGTTCTCCAGAGCCCTCCCCATCCTTGTGGCTCTTCTCTGAACACGCTCCAGAATCTCAGCATCCTTCTTATAGTGAGGGGCCCAGAACTGAACACAGGACTCGAGGTGTGGCCTCACCAGTGCCAAGTACAGGGGGATGGATGCTTCTAAGAAAAGCCTGGCTCCACCACCTTTATTCCCCCTTCTTCCCCAGGTACTTATACACATCAATAAAATCCCTCTGGACCATGTCTGCTCCAGGCTGAACAATCCCAGCTCTCAGCATCTCTCAGAGATGCTCCAATCCCTTAATCATCACTGCAGCCCTTTGCTGGACTGGTTCCAGTAAGTCCCTGTCTCTCTTGTACCGGGAGCCCAGTCCTGGACCCAACATCCAGACACATCTCACCAGTGTTGAGTAAAGGAGCAGGATCACCTCACCCAAATACAAAAAACCCAATTATACAGGTTTAAAGGGCTACACTGGAGTAAAGACACAGGCAGAGGATCTGAAAGACTACAAAATATCCGAGTTTGTGTAGACATTCATTACAATTCAGTACTAACTATGGAAGTTTATGAATGTTTTATAAAAGCTTTTACCTAATACGGAGGA
The DNA here is from genome assembly GCF_000695765.1 of Mesitornis unicolor. Classification (NCBI taxonomy): domain Eukaryota; kingdom Metazoa; phylum Chordata; class Aves; order Mesitornithiformes; family Mesitornithidae; genus Mesitornis; species Mesitornis unicolor. Next base: position 15,815 of record NW_010207808.1, read on the forward strand.
AGCAGCAGCATCAAATGCTCTCTTGTGATAAATGAAACAAGTTGCAGAAAGCTTTTATTTACTTGCTACCAATGCAAAACACACCACTTCCAAAAAACATCACACTTGACTCCTGTTAGACTGTATGTTTCTCACAATGCTAATAAATCAGATTTTGGGTTTTAATATTCTCTCTCTAAAAAAAGCAATGCAAACAATTTTTGTTCTCCATTTTCTGGGCATGAATGCCAGCTTAGTCACTCTTCAGACCCATGACAGTCTTCCCATCTGAGGCACAACAGCTCTTCACCACTTTCTGTAGCCCAAATTATATGTTCAGCATCAAGATCCCTTGGAAACCTTCTTGTTAATCAACAGGATCCCATTTTTTTCTGTTTGGTTTTACTATTACTGGCAATGGCGACATCTGAGAGCACTGAGGGAAGGGAGGGTGCTTGAAGGAAGCCCTAGCAGTGGGACTGGCACACAAGCACACAGAGAAAACTCTGAGGCAGGAGGCCAAACCAGAGGATCAGAGATGAGGTCCTGTGGACTTTAACAGCACTACAAGTTTTGCCACTGATTGCATTAAAAAAAATACAATTTTACCACATGGTTCTCTGCAAGGTTTTGAGGCCAGTATCACCGGTGCAGCTCAAAAGTCAGTTGCAAAGACTGGCAGGATGACTTTTGTCAAGTGATCCCTGTACTTTTTGGATTAATTTTGTAGCTTTAGATGCTTACTTCAGGCCTCATCTCTAAGAACGAGCCCTGCCTCTAAGACTGAGACAATCTCCCCTCTCCAATTCCAGCTGCTACAGAAAAACACTTGAAAAGGGGAATGTGAAAGCCTCAAAGTAAAGAAACAGCAAAAACACTCAACAATGTGCTCTCCAAATTGCCTGGTCCTTCAGGTGTTTATTCTACACTTTGGGTCTGAGCTGAAGAAGGTGCAGCACTGGGAGCTGGGACAGGGCCTCCCTTGCCTGCATGACCATCTCTCCAGCTGCCAGGCTTTCATTTGTACCTGCACATCTGTTTATCTGTTATCCCAGAAATCTGTTTGATCAACCTGTCCGACACCTGAAGAGCTGCCCACATGCTAACCAGCATCGGGCTGCTATGGTGGTACCCATGGGAGAAGAAATGGCTGGTGTCAGGTCCTTCCTGAATTTTGCAGGATGCTCTTTAATTTAAAGTGCGCCAGTTTTTAGTTATTTAGAAGAAATAAAATAATTTTTAAAATAATAAAAGCTTGCTTCTGACAAAATACCAAAGGTCAAGATGTCTCTGTTGCTCATGGAAAGTTGGGTATGCCTTGTGTCATAACAGCTTGCACAGCCTTCTCCAAATCCCACCCTGACTACAACCATCTGGTGTTTCCACAGCCAGCTTCCAGGTAAAAAAGTAAACAGCAATGAAACGTAATCATCAAAGTACCATGTGATAAAGTTGCCAATTTTGGTTCTAATCACTGGAGCTGGGCTCTGTTTCCCTTATTCCTCTTGCTGGTAAGGTCTGGCCACAGATAATGGCTGATGGCCTCAGCACACCATGAGTAACAGGAGCAATGGGAAACAAGGGCTAATGCTGGAAGGCAATGATGGGTCAAGTCCTTATCTGCTTTTTGGTATCATACCACAAGGATTCAGGCCTGGCCAATACTGCTTAGATGTCAAAACCACCTCAGCTGACATGGGGCAAGTGACACGGGTAGCCACTAACTCCCTATCCTCTGCTCATGCCACCTCTCTCGATAAGGACAGACATACAGCATCCAAAGTAGAAAGGCCATATGTTCGTGCTGTGGCAATGGGAAAAGGGACACATATGGTTGCAGCAATTTTGGGAGAGAAATATAGACATGACCTTGCAAATCCATCCAGTGACATGGCCTTCCTTGAGCAGAGGAACCTGAGGAGATGCTTGTGGATGGGGAGGAGTGCCTGGCTCGCCAGTATTTCCAGCCCTGACATGAGAGATGCAACACTTTTGAAAAAGCCAATAACTTGCAAGAACAAAGATAACATTTTGGGACGACTGCAGGAAACGTAATAGCTTGGCCTAAGGGATTTTTTGTTTTTAAAGGGATTTGGATTCTTACAGACAGAAAATAAACATCCATACATCTTCAAAAATCCACCCTTAAGTGATTTAGTCATCTATGGATGCTAAAATATAAAACTAGAGGAAAAAAAAACCAAACCTGTGGATGCACAGACTAACCAAGGAAAGTAGCAAGTCTTATCTGTTTATCTATTAAAACACTTCCCCTCCAATCCCTTTTAGAAACATATCCACCTCTTGTAGCATGTAACAGTGCAGACCTCCCTCCTCACCCTACATCAAGTTTCCAATACCCATGACGTTTGATTTTTCTAGAGTTTAACTCCTTTCATCACGTATGCAGGTGGGAAACCTTTCTGCCTGACCCCTGCCGAACTTTCTCCCTCAGATTTTACTGTGGTCAGTTACGGAAAAAACCCGAGTAGAATATGTAAACCTGGAAGATCCAAAACCCTGAAAGCAAAGAGAAAGAACACCAACGTTTACCAGACTAAAAATGTGCCTTTTTAAAAGCATCTGATGAGAGGCCTCCTAAATATCTGTTGAGAGGCCTCCTAAGCATCTGATGCCTTGCCTCCTAAAGCTCTGGTGCTGACAATAGCAGGAAACTAATCAAAAATCACCAAAATATCCGGTGATTCTCTATGGCTCCTTTGCTCTGAGGTACAGTGGTAGGGGTACAGGCCGTCATGCGCCTGAACCGTAGTTCTCCCCCATGCTAACCCAGCTCCAGCAGCCTCAATAAGAAGCCATGAGGAGATATATTTTTTTAAACAAACATGCTTCAAACGATTTGTCTCAAGGGGCAAGAGCCTCCTTTCTTTACCGTCCCTATCCAGAGGAGATCACCACAACATATTTTGTTGCCGCCATGTCAGGGTGCATTGCTTGCTCCATTTTCCCGCCATTTTCCCTCCTCTTATGATATGTTTTTGTCTTCAAGAGGCTCACTTTGGTTCTCGAGTTCCTTCTTAGACAACCTAGATAGCATTTCATGCAGAGGACTTCCTTTAATTTACTTTCCTTTAATTTTCTATTGACCTGAGTGCTGCCTCTCCAATGTCCCTCACTGTCAGCCCCTCAGAAGGCAGCTGCCTTTGGGAACACACTCCCTCCTTCTCTTTGCCCACTCGCTTGGATCACTAATGAGTGGAGTTAATAACCGTGAAACCGCACATCGATTCCCGAGACTTGCATTTCACTTCTTCGCCTATTTTTTTTTTTTAATAAACTGAAAAATTCTGGTTTTGAAAGCAATCTAGTTTATCTGGGATGGTCTGGTCTGTAAAAAACAACATTAGTTTTTGACTGCATTTCTGTAATTCTCTAACTGTTAACGGGATTTTCTTTTTTTAATCTAATTGATTACCTAACTGAAAACTACATTCCACTTTGTTGGGTTGCAATTTCCGGGATCATCACTCTCATTCTCTTTAATTTCCAAAATTAGTACATTTTGTTCTTGTCCTTTTTTCTCCACTCACCGAGTAGTTTTGAATTCCATGATATGTAGGCATATATAAAAATATATGGAAAGAGAAATTAAAAAGCTGGTAACAAACTCTTCTGACATGCCATTAAACAAATTTCATTCAGACCTATTAGCCGGCATATATTCAAACTTCTCCCGGCAGCCTTTTTTCTGCCTTTCATCAATGACTATCTTTACAAAACATCATTTCCTCCCTGCCCACCCTTTCCCATTTTGCATTAAAAGCCTTCTTTTTAAATAAAGCTTTTATAAAGCCATTCCCTACCTCAGACATGTCAGAGTTAGCGCTGATTCTGTCCACCGCTTCATTTATTCATGGACTTTTATGGAGTATCTCTCTTTCATCTGCACATCTCCCTTTCATCTTTCATCGCCCTTTTAACTCCTTAGGGTAGCAGTAACTCATCCACTCCCTCTTTTTCTCTCCCTCCCAGGGTTATTTCCCCGTCCTTCCCTCGAAGCCGTGCATGCTTCCAAATACAAGGAACCCTTTTTTTTTCCAAAGGGTGCTCTCCGACTGCATTATCTCTGCCTTCTTGCTATTTTGCCTCTCATATTATGTATATTACAAGTGGGAAAAGTAGAGTAACTGCGTGCTGCAAATGGAGGTTATCAAAACCACCAGCCTCGATGGGCATCAACAGAGAGCCCACAAACCATGCTGAGGAGAGGGCTCCTGTGCAACATCAGCATCACAAGCAAATGTTTCTTCTTCCATAGTGGTTTTTCACATTGTAAGTTATATATACGTATATATTGCAACTCCATACATTGTTTGGGCTATACATTGCTTTTGAAGCTGTCATGAAATGCCTATAAAAGCAGCTCTCTGAAATGCCAATACTGTAAGATAAGATGTGGGAGTACACAAGTGTAATTTTCTCACCTCCCTGCCCCAAACTGCAGCCCAGCTCCACAGTACCGACCAGTGCATCCTGCAGGCTCAGCCATGGAGACTGCCAAATGTGAGGAAAACCTTGGAGCTGATGCAGAGAGCTCCATAAAGGACACAGGGAGCCGGGGGGATGCTTGGCTAAGTCCTTGTCACACGTGCATCTCGGGTTTTGGAGTAAATGCAAACACACAAGCAGTGCCTGGCAGCATGCTTGTGTGAGCGGAAAGCGTGATAAAATGGACTCCTCTTTTCCGAGGATTCCTGCTTCGAGTCTGTCACAACAAACAACAGCCTTAACCGTGAGAGGAAGGAAATCAAAACGGCCTTTTTGGATAACCAAAATCTCCCTCATGTGGCAGGAGGGCCTAGGATAGACAAGTTTCTAGGAGAGCTTCACAACTCAGTTTTGAACTAGATACAATAATAAAACCAAAAAGTAATGCCACAGGAAGGGGTTAAAAACTGCCTGACTCCTATATAGCAGCTGAAGCAATTGGAGGCTTTTCACTAGTTGCAGCTGCGTATTTTAAAAGGAGCTTTTTTAGGACTCACAAACTCAAGTCAGAGGTGAAGAAGCTTCTTCAAGTCACACTGAGGTTTCTCCCTTTGCTGTGCAAACATAGTAATTTGTTTCTTGCACTGAAATGAACCTCATCCCTCTGCTAAGGGCTTAAAACTTTTGATGTAGCTGCACCTTGGGCTCCAGTGATGCTCTGTATCGTCTAGCACATGTCCCAGAATTTACCTTGTGGTACAAGACCCTGGTATAAAAGGTAGGGGGGAAATAAGATGAAGATGATGATGATGAAGAAGCCAGGAAATATTTCACACATGCAATCATAAGTTTAAAATGTTAAAGACTCCTATCATCCTCTTGATATGACAGTGCATGGAGGAAGGTCCTCTCCAGGCCTGGCTGTTCCCAATGCCCAAGGCAGGGAGGTGACCTGCAGAGCTGCACGTTGTTTTGAGCTTTTCTCCCTGAAAGCCTGCCTGGCAGGCTAGAAGAAACACGACACATTGCATTATTCTTCCCCTCCCAGATGTGCTCACTGTGCTATGAAATACGATTTACCAGTTACCTGCACTGGAAAATGGGGGGAAGAAGGAGAGGGATTTTGGTGCAGAAGAAAGCGAGGAATTTGGAGCGATGCAATCCTCAGGGCCCTGGGGCAGATGAACATTGGTAACCATGAACCACCTAGGGTGGTATTGCACTAGTAAATACAGCAAAGCCCAGGGAGGTTTTCTTGGCTCTTTCTCAAAGATTTAACCTGAGATGAAGAGCGCTGTGGCAGCTCCCACCGTCCTTACTCTGCTCTTATCCCAAAAGTCAAATAGGACGTTTCCAACTGCCTCAGTGGGTCAAGCCCAGCCTGTTCTGCCCCAGATGAGGATGAAAAGACTCAGGACAGAGAAATTAGGAAAAGCATTTTGGGGTAACCTATGCAACACCATCTTCTGCAGGTACAAAATCATTCCTTACTTGGTTTTGAAAGGCATCTCCTCAGATCTGCCCACTGCTTCCTGCCAGCCCCTGAGCAGGAGACCTCGCTGTCAGAAGATTTCATCTTTGTTTTCCCTTTCCTGGGGGGTAAGGATCCTGCTGTCTCCCTGTCTAAGATGCTTCTGCATGATCTTTCCCCTGTTGCTGGTTCTTTCTCCACTCCTGTAGGGCCCTGCCCTTTGCTGCGGTGCTCTCGCTATTGCCCACTCCTCTCCCTACCTCTCTTATCTGGCCACCCTTGACCAAAGCTTCATGTTATATCTAACCAATCTCACAGTGGTCTCCTCTCCCCCCGGCCATGGCCAAGCATGTCCATCCCCTCCCTCACAGCAGACCTGGCAATTAATACATGCACAGGGTGCGCTGGAGCTGATCTGATAAAAAACAACTCACCCAAAACAACAATTACCGGTTTTCCACCGGCTCAATGACCAGAACCAACCCAGGCTGCTGCGATGGCGGTGCCGGATCTGATGCAAAGGAAAGGGCAAGAATAAAAGAGTCAGAGGTGGGATGGGGACAAGTATCAGTTTAAACGTAACATAAACCCGCACCTGGGAACAGTAGTGGCATTGTATCTGGACATCTTCTCCATCTCCACACCAGACTCTCTCCGTGCCCCAGGGATATGCCCACCAATTGCAACCTTTCTTTGCCACCTTTCAGACGGCTTTTAATCTACCTGCCAGCATAATTTAGAGAGCTGCATCTTACAATGCCACGTCATAGGTTTTACTGAGGGCCCAAATGCGTTACAGAGCTTGGGACACAGCCCTGAATTTCTGCTACTCGGGTAGCTCTTGTTCCTGCAGACAGGCGAGCGGTGGGGAAAGAGAAGAAATGAGGCAGTAGCTCTTGCCATGCTGAGCTTAAATTTCAGTGGCAAAGCATCCGGGAGAGTTGTCAGAGAAATCAGCCGAGATGTTGGATTGCATGGTAGGAGACACGGCCGCAGCAGACAGGTAGATCTGTAAGTCACCAGCCCAGAGACGGTAATTGAAGTGTCTTGTGGTTTCAAACGTTGTGAGAAGCGGCCCAAGGATTTGTCACTCTCGCTTTCCTGCGTTCGTGACAGCCTAAAACAGACGTCCACTCCAATTCTACCTTTATTTTCCAGCCTGCATGTCTCTGTAAGCATAGCATGGTCTCCATACCTCCCTGGCACTGCCCAGACCTCTGCTGTGATCCTCTTTCTCTTTCCTGAGCAGGTGAGACCTCACCGTCTACATCAGGCAAGTCCCTCTCCAGGAATACATGGTTGCAAACCTCCAAGGAATCATTTCAGTGCACGAGCCTGCTCCTCTGGCTCCCAAAATGCATCTCCTGGCTCTGCTTCCAGCTCTGGCCAAGCTTTGGCTAAGGTGCTGCATCCCTGCAAGAGGGGACAGGCTCCATCCCAAAGCGAGCGATCAAGCAGTAAAGGAGATTAATGCTATGTTATTTGGTGAAGGAAATGAAACGAGGGTGGGCATTTTCTCAGTGAACTAAAAGAACAGTAATCTAAGCTACCTCATCATCTTTTTTTTCCCCCTTTTTTCTTTCTTTCTGAGATAATATAAGGTATGTCTCAGCATGAAGGACATGGCTGCCTGTGGAGAGATTTTGACAACTCCCCTCTGAGTGCTAAAATGCTGTCAGCCGAAAAACTGAGCTGTTTGGGCAAATTGATCCAACTCTGACAGACTTCCTCTCTGTTTTCATGTTTTCTCTCTCAATCAAAAGCCTCCTAAAGAACCCGTGTTTTCAATTCCAGCTCAGAGAAAAGGGGGTGAAGAGAGGAGATCACCTCCTTTTGCTGCCCTGTTCGTCATTAACCTGGCTGGACGGACAGACCTGCGAGGGGAAGGTCCCAAAAATCTCTTCCATCTCCCCGTTGCACATGGAAAAAGGATCTGAATACAACATCTTCCCTATAGCAACTGTGTGTGGACTTCCTGACTGCCAGCGAGGGCAGAGTCGATACATTTTGGGTACAGACAGGAACAGTGTAGGAAGCAGAGCTTTTAGACTTGAGATTATCTCAAATGCCTGTGACGGACGCTGCTGGATCAGTCATTCAATGAAAGCCTTGCTGGGATTTTTCTCCAATAATCATTAGGAGTCATTTACCCCTTCCCTCAGCCCAAAGAAAACGAAATCTCAGCACTTTTAAACCTTGTCTCTAGCTGTGAATATGTCTGTAAGGTTTCCGCATCAGTGACAATTTTGAATACAATTTTTGATGGCCAATTCCTGGGAGCGCTCTTACTGCTTTATAGCAAAGATGAAGCACCCTCCTGTCCCACACAGTAAAAGAACATCTTTTCACATTGCCTCGACTGGGGACTCCAGAAAACTCCTGTCCTCTAAGGTAAAGAGGTGCCAAGCAGCCCAAAAGTGCCTTGCAAAGGCAAGCTTTTCATCTCGACTACTGTCTTGCTTGTTGGGTCTTCCTACATAGTTTTTCTAGCTAAATATAAAAACATGATGCTTTTTATCTCTCTTTCCTCTTTACCTGCCTGCTGTAAACTCACCTGGGCGAACCCATGCTCAATGCAGCCAGCTTTTTAAATTTATTTTTTTTAAAGACCCGTGCAGCAGAATTTCTAATTTACAGATTCAAAGACATCTGAAGTCTGTAGCTTACCAATTTTAGTTTCGGTGAAGCCAACTATGGCCTTTATAAACTTCATCGTCTCCCATTTCATTGCTGTGTGAAGCCAGAAATGACGCAGCAGGGTTCCCCATCTGTTCCCTTCACGCTGCCATCCTGCACTGATTTCTTTCTACACAGTGGTGATGGAGAAGTTTGCAACAGGTCAGAAACAGCACAAGCTCACTGACTCCAACATAACCACGTGCAGAGCACAGGTCCATACATTAAACATCATTCTACAGACCAGAAGTTTCATACAAGTTCAAATATAAAATTTTAGTGTCAGATATTCTGTACGTGGAACATAAATTCTTTAAGTCCCTTCAAGCACGCCTCTGGATTATTCTTATCTTAGTTCCCATGATGTTACTGTAGGTCTTTGTATGACAGGTTTGCTTACAAGTCTGCACACTGCCTAGAACAATAACATCCTGGCTGGTACTTCTGAAATAATGTATATTAATTATTGCCCAAGCCTCCTTCTCTTTGAATGAGCGACGATGGGTGTCTGTCCTCTGCAAGAGCAGCAGACACGGCTACAAGGGCACGGCTGCAGCTTGCCAGCCAGTTTGTCTGGCCTCAGAAAGGATTACAGGGGACTTACAGCATGACTGATAATGAGGCCACGAGGCCTGAAAAGTACACCCCAAAAGTGGTGTGTTTCAGTCCAAATGGAAACTCGTTCAGCTCCCTCTGCCTCAGCCTCCTGCCCTTTGCAGTGAACAACGCTGCTATAAAATCAATAGAGAGAATTAGTTCTGAACATTTGCCTTAGCAACAGACAATACCAAAATTGTCCTGAGTTGTATATTCCACCCCCTCTGAAACACAACCACCCAACATCTCAAGCCAAGAGAAATGGGTTTTTATTTTAGAGTTACAACCCCTTAGTTACCTTAATGACCACACAAATCTACATATCCATATGCTACCCTGGTCATCACCTCAAACCAAACTTCCTCCAACAGGCTAACCCTTAACCTTGTGTTTGGATTTCTTAAATGATATTCAGACCAAAGCAGTGACAAATTCAACCTCCAATTCTTTGGCCAACCTGGTCTCTCTCAGTGACACGAATCATCGAATGGTTTGGGTTGGAGGGGACCTTAAAGATGACACAGTCCAACCCCCTGCCATGGGCTTCAGACTCTCATGACCTGAACAAGGAAAAAGAAATGAGAGTATTTCTAACCAGGTGTCTGAACGATGTGAGATTCACAACTTTTAAGCTGAATTAGCTTCACACTGAGCGATGGCATTGCTAGTTTCAATTGAGGTAACATTGGCTGAATGACTCAGTGACCATCACAGCAAGAACTGTGTGTACACAGGAACCTCATAGAAAATAGTATTTCTCTTTCAGGAGGCTGTATTTACAAACGAGCCTGGTAAAAGGCACTTGCTGCAGAGGGATTCTTGAAGCAACACAATCTGCTTAAAGAAAAAGCAGCAAAAAAAAGAGAAGAAGAAGATGAAGAGATTTAAAAAATATAAATTCTGCTGTGGAAGTGGTTGTGACCCCATGGTGGCAGTGATGCCTTCAGAGCTGCGTAAACTCACCTTGCTAAATCCAGCCATCAGTCCTTAAGCAAACCAGCCAAACCCTGGGCAAGCCTCAGCCAAAAGTCCACCTCCTTCCTACAGCCCCAGCAGACGGAGGGCAATGCCACCAAGGAAGGTGGCTGGGCTGCTCTCCGGGCCACTCTACCGTTTCAAAGTGAGCTTAAGCTCCTTTTCACAGGCTACTTCTTTGTGCTGGAGTTCAAGCTTTTATTGTCCTTCCCCTCCAGGCATGACTTAATTAGAGATGGGGTTTCCTTCTCCAGTTACTGCATTTGAGGAATCAAGCTGCTGTTAATTCCAGGCAAATTGAACAGAAGCAAAAAGGGACAGTAAATAGGGGGAGAAAAGCCCTAAGTAATGTTAAAAAAGAGACAAGAGTTACTCACTTTCACAGCAGGTTGGACACCGTGGCATCCTGTACTACTACATTCAGCAGTCAAGTCCTCTGAAAGCTTTTCCTTTGCAAGAAGCCAGCCAAAAATCTCCAATTAGTTTCCTACAGATGAGAGGCCAGATTGCAAACTGCCTGTTACTTGACACAGGGATGGCTTCCTGCTCAGGATAAGTAGAGGTTCACACTGCCAGGAGATTTTATTAAGGGGTGAGACCAAGAAAAGGGAGCAATTGCAAAAAAAAAGTGAAGGGCAACAAAACATCTGTGCTGTGGATTGAGGGCAGATCCCTGCACTTTCTGCATTACAAGCTGGATGAGTTGGTTACTTTGCTTTCCTCAAATCTTCAGTTTTAAAGGTCCTCTTTTCACTTTGAAAGGCAAGAAGACTTCTGTATTTTTAAAGAGAACTGAGAGTCCTGTGATCACAGAGGCCCAGGCTCTGGAAAAGCCATCACAGACACCAAAATGTAGAGTTCATTTCTATGAAGGTGTGCAATTTCGGGGGGATTATTGAGAGAATGAAGCAAGCAGAGCAGAATCCCAGACACCTGATCCCTTGGTTGATGATAAATTGAGAACCGGAACATCACTGAACAGCCTCATCACCTGGGCACTTCAAGTCTGCTCAGATACATGGCACCACGAACGTGAGCCATACGTTTTAGCTACTCATGACGTACACCAGCTACATGCACAGAAATGCTGCAACAGCTTGAGTCAGTGGGAGAAATCATATTTGAAACCACACATCAGGTTTTGATTAAACTGGCAATTAAGCAAGCAAGGAGCAACGTGCCCTGGGGTCGCAGGGATGATAAACCAGTTCCAAGACAAACAGCCAGATCTTTAGATGGTGCAAATGGATACAACCTCACTGTCCTCAGCAGGGGTGCACCTTTCCATGTGAGCTCTTGATCAGACCCTCTCCAGCCTGGGATAGGACCGGTGTATAAAATGCAATGAATTGCTTTCAGCTGGGAAGAAGCCATTGTGCAAGGAGGTAAAAATTGACATTTTATAGTGATTTCTAATACAACACAGGGATTTGCGACACAGTGATGAGGTGCCAGGAACAATCCTCATCCGTGTTGACCTCTCTCAGTTGCTGGTAGGCTTCTTTACTAAGGGCAGTTGGGCAAAAAGGGAGAGACGGGAAGAAGAGCAGACGCCAGGCGTCACCTTCTGACAACCAGAAGCTGGTAAAGTTGGGTCTTCAATGCTGTTTATGGACTCTGGACATTCAGATGTTTTTCTAAACCAAAATAATAATAAGAATCAGTGAACCGATGCTTCTTAGATTTTTCAATGGATGCAGGACAAAGGAGAACTTAGTTAATGATTACCTACCAAAATTTCATCGACCTCATCTATAACGACCTCCAATATCGGGTAGAAGACCTCCAAGATGAAGACATCAGGGTCATCTGAGGTCAGCAGTCCTGCTGCTCAAATTTTAGCTAAGAAAACTGTCACAGACACATGAACCTATTGGAAACACCAGAAGGGATCAGTACACATAGCCAAAGGACAGGCTGCTGCCAGGCAGCGATCGCGTAGACACACTTTGATGTCAGCAAACCCTTTTTGGATCCAGTCCACATCTCCCACTTTCAGATCAAAGGTCCAGAATTCAATTTAAAATACTATCAATGCAGCACTAACATGGTCAGAAAAAAGCAGGCGATAAGCTTATTATGGGGTGCAATGAAATGAGAAAATATCACGACCATCTGAGGATGCAAAATATGACTTAGCCGGAATACAAGGAGCATCCGAGCATTCGGGAGATGTTGCGGTTGGGGTAGGAGGGCCCCACAACATCGAGTGGACAAGCCAGCCCGTGCTCCTAGGAGAGCAGCAAATTCAGAAGCAAATTCAGCCCAGCTCAGGAAGATGCAGGGCCTGGATCTGTCTCTGCCTCCCACAGAGATGCCCTGGAAAGGCACCAAGGCTAATTTTTAATGAAAGTCATCTGTGCTCCACTCTGCAACAAACAACAGCCTCATCAAAAAGGCCACATTCACAGTGAGCTCTGCTGGCCACCTCTGTCGGGCCTCTACTCCTGGCACTCCACATTTGCAACCACATTGTGCACATCTCTGCCCCCCACGCTGGTTTCTTGTTAGCGCGATGCACCCGACCATCACAAAACCTGGCACACGACGCATCCCCTGCTAAATGCCAATCCCTCCACGCAGGCCTGGAGCTGAATCACAGCCCTTGCATCTAGTGATACAGATGAAACACGCAGCTTCGTCTTCGTATGTAATTAAACACTGGACAACCCTTCTTATTTCGGTTAGCAAATTCAGAAATGGGAAAGTTTGCACCCTGTGCACAGTTAAGGCGTTGAGTTTTATACAGACAAATACATCCCCACCGGGCATAGTTACAATTCCTATCCCTAACATGAGATTTATGAAGATAAAAGATTCCATCCCAGGATTGCAAATAAATAAATCACCCGGTAATTCGCTTGGCCAGCTTCCTCCTTTTCCCCCAAAGCTAAAGCCAGGATGCATGATTGATCTGCCTACGCAGTGATCAGCAAACTTAATATTCTCCCTGGTCAGTCCAGCGAGGGCTGCTGAGATTTTCCAGCTTTTGCCACCTGCAGAGGACAGTTACGAGCTATGGAAAAAGGCAGAGCAAAACACCCATTCGTTTTTCCCTTCTTGGGTAATACTAAAACCTTCCATGATAAACACAACATTAAAGCAATAATAGAGCAACTTTTTAACGTTACTGATGACAACAGCACTAACCAAAAGGCTTGTTTTGATATTTTCCTGCCAAAAAAGGAATCAAAGGAATTATATCAATGGGACATTTTTCAACAAGAAGAAGAAAGAATTGTTCTGTTGACAGCTCTTTGGTGTGCTGCACTGTAAATGTACCATTCTCTACATCTTAGCCCCAGGGCAGCATGAAAAATCCTTCAACCTTAATAGAGAGGGAGGCCAAAAGCAGCGATGTCCCAACTGTCCCCATTTGCCACCTGAATGACTTCTCTCCTGCCTGCGAAAATCTGCCTCTGAATTTCCACCAGGTTGACGCTCTCTATCCTCTTCAAAGCAGTGATTGTGCTTGGGAACAGCGGAGGTCAGGTTGGGAACCACCACCCAAGCAAATCAATAACCATTTGGTTGGAGAAGACCTTTGAGATCATCGACTCCAACCGTAAGTGTCAGAGTTAGGACCAAGTCTTTGCTTCACTGCAAACTGTAAGAAAATTGCCTAATTCAGGTAAAAAACCCATTCCCTCAGTTTTGCTGCACCACTTTGGCCTTTTTTCCTTTCCCTGTAAGCATGGGATTGCCCATCTGATGTGGTCCAACACGGCCAAGGACCTTGTGCCAAAGCCTTAGTCTTGCCTAGAGGATCCTACTGCAGGTAAAATAGATTAAAGGGACAGAAATGTATAAATTCCCTAAGTTGTATTTGGAATGATGCGAGGAATGAAATTAATTAAGTCTGAGTAACATCTCAATGCCTGAGTAGAGTCAGGAAAGCCTACCAAATGCTTGCATCTTTCTGAACATGTGCATTGCTTGGGACATCTTCATCCGAGGAGAAAAAAGCCTCCTTTGTCTGTAAAGCTGCCCAGTACATCCCTGTTTTCCATGAGAATAAAAGTATAGTTAGTTAAATCACCTTGGCAACTGAGCCAGCTTGCAAATCGTGCTTTGTCAAATATATCTAATCAACGTGCAAATATCTATCTATATAAACACGCGCTCATACACACATATATCTACTTAAAATGTGCACAACTTGCTGTTGATAGCACCTCCTCCTGCAGACCACTCTGTGCTCCGTGTTTCATTTCAGCTGCTAAACAATGAAATCTGAATACCAAATGGGTATAAATAAACTTCTCAAAGACACAGGTACGGCTTTCACCAAGCCAGCGACCATCTCTCGCTTTCCTGGGACGCGACCACTGACTTCAAGTAGGGTTTTTCATCTGCTGAAGTTCAGAAACGGAGCTTTGACCTTGAAGCACTGCCCATACAAAAAGTGCTGGCGTTTTTCAATATATAACAAAACGTGGTCTATAAAAACCCGGATAGACAAGATGAATTTTTTCCTTAATGCTTTGAAACTGCCTGAAAGATTTCCTTTTCTAATAACTGGATCCAGTTTGCAGGCATTCAGTACAACAACCTTTATGTTGTTAATAAACACATTTGTCTAATGAATATCTCTCAGTAATCTCGCCTGTAATTCAGGAAACCCAAGCGTAGCCGAGAAAAATATGCACATACTAAAAGCTCCAATTGAAGGAAAAAAAAAAAATCAATTCAAAGTTAAATTACCCATCTTAAATTTCAGCATAAAGGCTACTAGAAATACCGAGTTCTTGAACTTCAATTAATCTCCAGCTATTAAGCCAGAAGGGAAAAAGATTCTTCAGAAAATCAGATGGGAAGCTGCAAAGAGCTCAGACCAGCTTGCGGATGGACGTCACCATTGCCTGAGCTCCCGTTCATGGCTCTGTGGGGTTGCTTAACTCCTGCTTGCCTCACACTCCTCTGGGTGTCTTTTACCCAAGCATTTGCAATACGACTGCCTGCACGCACGTGGCGTGCATTTTCCAGCTTCACTTCGCAGGGATTAATAGGCAGAAGTGTTTGTCATGGTTAAATAATTTTATTTAATTTGCACTCTGTGAAGGTATTTGGGCAAAAGGGAAAAAAATCATTAAAATTTAATTACTTTCTCCCCCCTCCTTTATAATGAGAAACAGTTGCGTTCCTTGGAGAATCAGTTGGGAATAGAGCATCGCTCAGTGTTGTTGTTAAATAGGCAGAGATAGTAATAATAAAAAAATTAAATGGATGATCAATCTATTGTAGTAGAGGAATGGGGCTGCTGGGCTACGTGGTAGTAGATAACCTCCCAAAAAAAGCTCTTCAAATCCATGGCAAAGAAGGAGCAAGAGGCTCCTCTAAACTCCTCCAGCAAGGAAATGAGTCACATTGGGAGGTGACTTTGGTCAGCACCATGATGCTAAACAGGTCTCTGTGGTCCATACACATCACATTAGCAAGCTGTGGATTAACCTCGGGTATGCACAAGCCCACATCAGCTGCTTCTGTACCCACAAGGCTTCCAGGGCAGGTGGATTAAAAAAATACACTGGTGCATGTGAGATTTTTAATGATTGTTCCTTTTGCACATTAAAATAAATGTAGGGAGAGGCCAGTAAGGTCTCTGTAACAAAACCTTCATCTGGAGAGGACCAGTTTTTACAGCTCAGGATCCACTCACTGAAGCAAAGACATTCATCACTGATAAATGTCAACTAACTGTAGGAAGAACCTTTTCACATCATTTTACCGCCAACCTAGGAGTCACCATGAGGGGAAAATTTAATGAAACACACAGGGGCCATGGTTGATGCTTACCACCTTCAATGTGCAAAGCAGCTTGCATGGAAAACAGCAGCACAAATCTCCCATTGACACTGCCCTATACCAGGAGCCCCAGAAATATTTTGGGGTCAATTTGGCTAATTCGAATCTGTTTTTCTTTGGTTACAGCTGATGACTACATCAGGGTGATGACTTCGAAAGGCGCACCAGATCATTGCGGTCACAAAGTACAGTGAAAAGGGACGTGAGGGCTTACCCAGCTCTCTGTGGTATTGCCCATTTTAAAGGTTTCCTCTCGCCAATAAAAAAGTAGAGAAAGAGGGAAAGAAAATGTCTACTCCCATAGTTCTTAATACAATGATACTGCAGCCTTGAGAAAGCCTCTCTCAGTTTGTCAATAACCATAAGGAAAAGCCTGCAGGTAAGGTTTATCCAAAATATCCCAAAACACAATGTATTAGAAAAAATACCTTCTGACAGCATAGTATTTCCATTTGAATCGAGACATTTCTAGTGCAGCCCGTTTATGTTTGGATCTTAAGAAAATGACCACCTCTTTCCACCAGAATTTGCCAGTTTTGACATGAAAAACCTCATTTAACAACGTTCTTAAGGCAATTAATGGTTCTTTATCAAAGTGATTCTTATATCCTCCACGGTTTTCTGCCTTGCATGATCATCTTTTACCCAGTGTAAATATAAGCTCCTTTAAAAAGAAGGGGGAAACCAAAATGCAAAAGCACCCAAACCGACAATCAGTATGAACAAAAACATTTGGAATTATTCAATCTATTCATCAATGACTTGGATAAATACATTTGGAATTATTCAATATATTCATCAATGACTTGG